>NC_050471.1:1500000-1687500 GCF_013373865.1 Monomorium pharaonis | reverse complement strand
GCGCGAGAACGCCGATGAATAAAAAAAAGGAGGGAAATTTCGCAAAATGAAAACGCGATTACGTTCGCAATCGCGGCGGCGATTCGACGGGTGCATCGATACGCGAAGCGTGAAGGCCAGTGAAATGTGGATCGACGATCTTTCTCGTCCGGAGAAATGTTATCCGTCGCTTTTCAATTTCTACGTGAAAACGAAAACGGGAACACGTGTGATTGGGCGATACGCTTTTTTTTTTTCTTGAAATCGCGCATTATAATAAGTGTTCTCGCCTTGTGACGTCGCGCACCGATGACGAAATCCGCCCGATCGGATTTCTAATTCCATATATTGAACGTTGCTTTTTTTTCTTCGCGATCAATAAAAACCCAATTCCCTTCTAATCGCGGGACGCATACGTGAAATCTATTAATAAAAGTAATGCGTTACAACAAGCTGTCGCGCATACTTCAGTCATATGCATTCACGCCGGGCAGTGATTTCCGTGAATTTATGTGACTCAATCTGATAAGGAACTTCTCAGATTATGCCGTTCAGTTTCTCACTTCTTGCAAAGTTTATATATCTCAGACGTGCTCTTATCGTCGCGAATCTCTGTCGTGAGACGGAATATCGCTTTCTAATATCGTAGGGAGATCACGGGTATCTTTTATTTAATAGAAAGCTAAAAATCGCCTGGCTTTCTATTTGCTCTAGTAGCGTGGGAAATATCCTCATGTATAATTAAGCAGATCACGCGAAGCTTCCTCAAAGGAGTAAACTGATCGTTTGACTTTTATTTATATTCTCGCGCGTTTAACTCACCCATTTACGAGCGGAAGTTTCCGCAAGCTGAAACACTAAAAGCGAGGATTGCGCTACTGCTGAGGTGAATGACTTCCACTATGCCAGAAGCGGAAACGATTTATTTCATACAAAAAATTACATTCTTCGCTTTACCGTGCAGTCAAGCATTATCTAACTTACACACATACGGAAAACTCGATACACTTTTATAATTGAGTGAAATGAAAAATGAACAGAAAATTAATCGAAAGGAGATCTAATGGACCGACTCTGTCAATTCTATCTTAATGGATTTTCAGTTATGACACATCATTAATTACTGTGTCTAATAAACGCCAGTAAATTTCAATTAGGCATTTTTTAAATCAATTTTATTGAAAGAAAAATTTTCTTTTCAACAAATTGTTTTACATTAACTGTATTTAACTCTAAATAAACTTTTTTTCTAATTAGTACATCTAATTCTATTTGACAGGTGTCGAACATTCATTTTCGATCGCCAAAGAGAAAAATCGCAGTGGCTTCCTGTCAAATACACAGTAGTACGGGACATACGTCGTTAAAATGTCAACAAGATACAATAATTTAAAGCGTGCAAAACACTCATCTTAACAAAAGCTGATGGTATCAAGAAACTACATCCGCGAGTGAAAACGGGATTCAATTCGAGCGTCTTGAAGCCAGCTGTCTTTTCTTCGAAGAGAATCTTACCGAAAGAAAAGGAAATATTAAATTATATAAATCGTGTTACATAGGCCACAATTCGCGGTCAATGGCGCTGTTTCTCATCGACCGGCTTAGCCTGCCGATACTCCGCGTCGACATTGTCATCGTCCGGATAGTAAACCTTGCTACGATAGTAATAAGGCCCCTTGATATCGTCGGACAACGGTTTGGGGATGAAAACACTCTTCGGCGTGAACTGAATGCGATTCGCTGTTACGTCATACGGTATCTGCGCCTGATATTGCAGTAATTGCTTGATCTCCGAAGGCATGTTCCTGTCCAAATACAGAGTAGGTAGCGGAGGTTCGGGTATGGTTTTCAACGGAAATGCGACCTGTTGTTGCTGCTGTTGTTGCTGCTGCTGCTGCTGCTGCTGCTGCTGCTGCTGCTGTTGTTGCTGCTCTTGCTGCTGGTACTGCTGTTGCAGTTGCTGTTGCTGCCGCTCGTACTCTTGTTGCAGCTGTTGTTGCTGCCGTTGCTGCTGTTCGTAATCCTCTCTGTAGACGATTTTATCCTGACGTCCAACTCTCCTGTCGCTACTGTACTGATATCTGGACGGTAGTTCTCTAGGCTCAATCGACTGGTATCTCGTCGACGGTTGCAAGTAGGCACCACGGGGAATTTCGGAGGCGGCCGGAACCGGTTGAGGCTCGCGTTGCTGTGGCGCCGCCGCAAAGTGGTTGCCACCGTAAATGAAGGACGTGGGATCGACGTAGGGAGCTTGCGGTTGATAGACCGAATTGATCAGCTGTTTGATGTGACCTGGCACCGCCGAGTACGGCTTATAGCTGTAGTATTGCGGTGCCTGGGCCTGCTGAATCTGCTGGGGCTGTGGCTGAGGCTGTGGCGCCGGAGCACGTTGCAGGGCTGATTGCTGAGCCTGTCGAAGACGATGGGGCGAGCCGCCCTCGGCGCGCTGAGGTCGCTGAGCGTATGCCCGCTGCGACCGCAGTTCGCTCTGGGGCACGAGAATCTCCCAGGTGATCTTCGAATCTGCAACACCGAGTTAAACGCTCCGTCACTCCGACATTGACGTCGGTCGTCGATTATCGGTGCTTACGCAACGCTGACCCAAGTCAGCGGGGTATTACAAAGGAATTATTCTAAAGATCTGGGATGTGAAAATCAACTCTTGCGTGCGTTACAATAGTAGTAGCGGTAACAGCTAATTGCATTACATTGGGACCAAGGTTCCCAAAGCATAGAACAGCAGGTCATGATAGCGTTAAAATAATATTAAAATCAGAGCTCAAACAAAAAAATTTTAATATTGCATGTTTGGTCTGTTTGAATAATTAACAAGTAAAAAATTTAAGCGTCCAATTCGATCAGTGATCGATCTGTTATGTCTATTCATTATAGTTAAAAAGTAAAGATAATAAAAAGAATTGAAAATGCTGGAAATAAAAAAATAGTTATTCTGCAAGTCTTTCTTATATACAGTTTAATATTAATATATCAAAAAATTATATTACCATTATAACTTTTAATTTAAAATTTTCTAAAGTAACTTTAAACGTAAAGTTTGAACTGTTTAACTATTTGACATTTACTCTTAAGATTCGAACTGTCCAAATTATTCGATCACCTAATATTTCTAAACGCTAATTAAAATTAATAATAACTAATTAAAAAATAATTCTTAATAATCATTTTAAAGCTATTTTAATGTCGTCATGACTTTTTGTTCTACTTGGGATATCTTCAATACCTAATAATTAATTAAAGAAACTTTGTACTCACCGTCATTATCAACGTACTTGATGTGCCCCTGTGGGGCGCGAGCAGACCTTCCTACATTTTCTGTTTTCGCCCACACAATTGATATCACCACAGTAAGAAGAATCTGCAAGTAAATTTGTAACATTAGTATCGATATATTCAGCATGTTGTCATATACATACAATTAGTTCCACGTTAAAAGTACAGAAAGAACGATTTTACTGAAGTGTTTAAAATTTAACTATATAAAGATGGATCTGAAATTAATTTTCGTAAACCATCAAAATAATTATGCTCGAAACATTCAAGCTAATTGTTAAAATATAAACTTTTTACTTTATTTTTACTTTATTTTCTTATTACTATTTACTTTGTTTACCATGTTTAAACATTTTAATAATTATCTTTATGATCTAACAAAATTCTTTTCAGCTTTGTACTTATAATTAAATTTTTAGGTACTTCAGCGAAAACATTATCGTTTCCGTGTAATAAAACTAAATAAATATTTTCTTAAAATGCAACATTAAAAACTATTCACAAATAATTGTGTAATAAAATCATATTAATATCACCAAAACGCAATGTATAATTAAATAAGACAAGTGTCAAAATAACAAACAATTGTTTCAGAGACCGATCGCGAAGCATGGTCCATATCCTTAAGAGTCACACGTTAGGAAAAAATCCAATGAAGTAAAATTTGGATATTGGAATATTTCGCGTCACCATATTAATATTAACACGACAGAAGTGCAATCTGAATATTTTGAACACTCACTGGTAGTCTCATGGCTGTGCGTGCGGAGAGAGATGTACGCGGATTGTCGCGTCGAGTTTACTCGTAGAAATCAGCCGGCGGAGTCGGCGTGGCTCTTCTATATAGCCGTAGTCGCCCCAACGTAATTGGTGACGCGGGCACGCGGATGGTGGCTACCTACTTTTAGAGTAATTCTCAGGTAATGCAGGACAAAAGACTTCCCACTCGAGGAAGGATGAATAAAATTGCTTTCGCGAAGGATCGAAAACTCAGAATATTTATGAATCCAAAAGATACCAATATTTCTTATTTAATTAATTACTTCACAATATTGGACAATGTGCACAATAATTTTTTATTTGAGTTTTTATCTTACAATTCTTTGCACAACTAAAACTGTTGCAGTTAAAAAATCTAATTTATCAAACTTACAGAGAACGATTGCACATACCTTAGTAATATAAATTGCATACAAAGAAAAGTGATTATAAATTGAAGAAGACAAAAAATTTTGAAAGTGAATAAAAACGTTATAAACCCGACCTTAGCAGATAGTTAATATATATTTTAAGTAGTAAATAGAAAATACTTTGTCTAAATTTTAACAGGATTTTTTAAATTTTATTAAAATTCTTCAGAGTCCACGACTATCACAACTTTGTAGGTACATTCTAAGAGAAAATTCTCTATGAGTGGTACTCCTTTATTTAATCCGTTTAACAAATTATTTAGTACAGGAAAAGTTGGTATTATACACATTAGATGTGTTCTTTCAGATAAAAAAAATAAAAGGGTTAAACATGTTAAAAAACGTTTAATCTTCACGTTCTCCGAAACGATTTTTCAGAATTCAAATACCAGAATGATGAAATCGTTAGGCTCCATGTGATCCCGAGTATTTTAACGAGACTAACGGTGACGTAACAAGAAACATTGGCGTGGTGTTTTTTAGCTGAATCGCGCGTTTCAGAACGCCAAAGTGGAACCGTTAAAGGTTCGCGTATGCACTTAAGTTGTCTCAAATGAGGAGTAACGACGAGGTAGAGACGAAAAGAAAGCGCGCTATGTGGCAGCAAATGCCCGTAATAATTCTCATTGCGATACAACAAAGTATAGAATTACATAGCATTGCACACACATGATGCAAAAAAACGAGTCAGAATAGGAGTCTCTCGTTTCGTGCATTCGAATATTTCCTTACATTTAACAGTGCGAAGTGATAATCAACATAATTCCGGAGTAATAAGAAAAGACACGAATTAGAAAGAAAAGAATTTCAAAATAGATTTTAACTGTTCAAGAAATTCTATCGTTTAAGTACAGCGTACGATTTCTTTAGAAACTCCATGCACATTTCTCGATGTTTCAGAAAAAAAGATTAATATTAAGATACTTATTATTTCCTATTTCTTAATTTTACCTGCATCGATTACGCTTTCATCGATTCTGACATAAGATTTTGCGCACTTGAGAGAAGGATTGGCTAAACTCAATTATAAAATGGAACATAATTTCCGGTAACATGAATCAAGCTCAAAGTAATGCGGATCTTCCTGGTCAAACGATTAAGGCGATTGAAAAAAAAATGCTCTTGACGTTGCCCATTCTCAGCGGCGTGTTGTAAATAACATTGCTGTCTCTCTTTTTCTCTGCGTTTTGTATAATTAAGTTTATGACGCGCAAACGGTCCGCCGCGCGCTAAACGTTACCGATCTGCGTCAGGCGAGCAATCCGCGATAGTTCGCCGAGAGCCGGACGAAATTAAGGGGTGGAAAAGCAGCCGAGGAAAGAAAAAAAGGGGTATCTATAAATTCCGCGAGATAATGGATCCACGTTGGCTTTATTGCCGCGCGCGAAAAGGAAATCTCTCGTATGGCGAGATAATTGCGTGACGCTCGCGGACCACTAATGCGATGAGAATTGCAACGCAACCGTTCGTGAGCAACGATCATTATCCTGCACAACTTAAATGCACTGACGTATTAAAATCGCGTAAATTAAAGCTCCATAAATGCCTGGCGTATCCTGCTGCTTTTCGTAGGTAGATATGAAACTTTTACGCTTGCTCTACTCCGGTAATCCCGAGCCAGTGAGAAGTGCATTGCTCCGACGTTGTATATTACATTAATCCCGTGTTCAATGTTGAAATAAGATATATGGCTTCCTTCTCTGCATGATTTTATTCTAGAAGCAGAATTTTTTACGTCAATCAAATCTCCAAGCAATTCTTCCGCTTCCAGCATAGAGGAGAAGGTAATATTGTGGCTACTCATTTATATTTTGTACAATAACTTTATTAATCAATATTTTTAATTTAAAAAAACTTAGAATTTAATTGAAAACTGAAAATCGCGCGCGCGATTGTATTCATCAAAGTATTCTTTGATAGTTTCCAAACTTAAAATTATATGACGTATTTATTACGTTGAATAAACTTAATTAATATAAAAATGTTAACGACACCGCATAATGGGAACAGAAATAGACATGATAATATGATTCACTACACAAGAATATATTTTAAAAATTATAATTTTAATTTAAAAAGAAAACACAGTGTTTTATTGTAAAATTGTATATTTATTGAAAATAAAGAAAAAATACTGTAAAATGTATGCAAATGTATATACATAAACATAAGACTTCTATATATGAATTACAGTTTTGAAAATCAATAATGAAAATAAAATGTATGTTTCTAAAATTATAAATTAAAACTACAATCAATTTACTTATCAGTTCACTTTAAGAAGCTATATTAGCAAAATCTCTATTACTGTTTAATTTTGCATTTTTACGCGAAATGTGTACAGCCGAATAAAAAATTAAATAACAAAAAAATAAATGTATATACATTTGTAATAATTCGCTCACATTTAAAGAGAATAAGAAAGTATGTGTAATAAAATGTGTAATTAAAATGTACCTTGGGAAAGTTTCGAAATGCTTGAAAGTAAAAATACCGTATGATTATTGCCGACCATTGTACATACCTATTAGCGCCACTATATGACGGCAGACTATTAAACAAATAATTTCATAAGTAATTGCTAGAATTTACAAGTAATACTTACGCGGTCTATAATACCAACTTTTCTTGCACTAAATAATTTGTTAAACGGATTAAATAAAGGAGTATTACTCATAGAAAATTTTCTTTTAGAATGTAGCTACAAAATTGTGATAGTCGTGGACTCCGAAAAATTTTAATAAAATTTAATAAAATCCTTTTAAAATTTAGACAAAGTATTTTACAATATAACCAATATACAATCGAGTGATGGACACATATATTGACAATAAAATATTTTGGGGAATATTTATAATTATTTATTATATTAATAAATATCAAGCCGACATTTCAGTATTCACATGATCGCTGAGCGATTATTATGTAGTAATCAAATTATCTAAAAAGTTTAATTGAGTTTCAGATTAATAATGACAATTATTTTCCAAATATAATTAAAAACATTTTTTTATTTTTGTAGAAAATAAGCCTTTGTATAATATAACTTTAAAGCCATATATCTTATTTCGGACACTTTGGAGAAAAATTTGCTCAGGAGTCAATTTTAAGTAATTAAGAATTAAGTACTGTGTTGGTATTTTATGTTCACACAGGGTCATTTTTGAGCATCCTTCTTCAAAGTTCATACATGTTAGTCTACGACTATCTTCATCTTGAGAATAAACTCTAAAAGACAATTCTCACCATATATGTACGTGCATAAAATTACACAGTCACAAAATTAAAAAAGTCGTCTGTACCACGGACCAGACTATGATATCCTTACGTATTTCGAGCCGCTGAACACAAATCCGGTGTCAGAATTAATGCATCGCCCACCATTTTCCACGTGCAGAAAAATTATTGCATTTTTTAGGCAATTTTTAGGTCACTTTTTTGATAAAAAAAAGGGGTGATGATGACCAATTTTGACAACAGATTTATGTTCAGTGGCTCAAAATACATAAGGATATCATCTAAGCCATGGTACAGATCACTTCTTTTATTTTGTGTAGCTGTGTTATCATGGAAAATGTCGAATAAAGCTTGGATAAGAAAACGCGCGCGCTTTGAATGAAACCATTAAAACGAGAGATGTTGCTCTCGACGCATCTCGCCCGTTCTATCTTTTCCGTTCTCAGCGCCAAATCGAATAGACAATTTCCGAAGTTACAAACAAAATGGCAAACATTGCGATACTCGGGCTTTGACCTACGCGCGTAATGGGTGCAGACGGATGTGAAAAACTTGCACGATAAGATTCGAAAGGTGCAATCGGCGAGAGAGGAGAAAAAAGAAGGATTTGATAGGAGGAAGCGAACGGAGAAAGTCGATTATTCCTAGACCGATCGACTGGGAAGATCTTGTGTCTGCGGACGGGAATTTACTTCACGCGCGATGCGAACGTAGAAATGCATTTCCTTCCGTTCGAACGCACGGTCGAGATATCTGCGATACGCGATATCTCGACCGACACGATATACTTCAACCGCGCTCGACAAATATCCACGCATGAATTAATTTACTAGTTAACTAATTTACATAAAACGTCCCAGACTGGATGAATATAATGGTAGAAAGTTACGATAGGTGGACATTTGATTTCAGAGTGCTGCTACTCTTTAAATCGGAATCAATATAGTATTATTCACTGATTTGCTGTTTTCTACTTTTAACTGTGATTGCTAGGGAATATTTCTTTTTTCAGGGATTCCGATTAAGACGGGGATACTCTCACACACTGATCGGAATCAGCGTATTACCATTGAAAGACAGTGCGTATTTCACTAATTGATATAATTATAATTTGAAGTAGGAAAATTATTACTGAATTCCAATTTAAAGAATACTCATATTTTTTCTTACATTAACACTACTGTAGATGAAAATTGAAAGTTAAGAATTTTTTACATTTTTTTTTTTATTTATAGATTGCAAGGTGTACCTTGTTAAATGTTATTTCTATCAAATTTTAATGATAAAAACTGTATTAAACCAAATTAAATAAATTTATTTAATAGCACTTCAGAATTAGAGTTTGATGAGATGTCACGCCCGATAGTCAAGTTCTCACACTCTTTCAAATTGTGTCGAAGCATTATATTTTTGGTGTTTATTTTTTATATAATATTTAGTTTCTAACATATTCATCTCGTGTTAAATTAACACAAAAATGTGAGTGAACCGTTTGGAACATCCGATACATGTAAAATCTAACACAAATTTTCCATCCTAACGTGCATTCGAGTGTAATGCGGGAAAAAATCGCGCCGTTTGGAATAGGCGAATAAAATAGCGAAACAGGATATGCCCCGACCAAGGAGTTTTATAATCTGTACGTTTACTTTACGCCGCGCGATTGCGCGATGCAGAGATAATCGTAAATGGGGAAAAATGTCTAAAAGCTTTGAGACCGGGAGCAATGAGATCCGCACTTTCGCCGTCCTTATTCAATTATTGAGGAAATCTGAAACAGGCAAAGTCTATATTACGCCCCAGTTAATGTATGCGCGCCAAGAGGCAATTAAAATGCATTAGGCTTGATTTTCCTGAAGTCCCGCGCGCTCCGCGTCGATTCCAATTTGACGATGCGGTAATAGGCGTAAAAACTCATTGCCGCAATCGTAACATCACGAGTGAAATCGAAGATCTAATTATTACTACGGGAAAAACGTAAGGAGAAAATATACTTGTTTTTTTTTTACTTCAACGAGAGCTTTGATATTCGAACAAGAAAGAGAAGTAGTAATTTCAAAGATTCGCGCGAGTGACGCCAACCTCGAAGAATGTTCTAAGTTTCGGCACGATTGCCGTTATACCTCCGATAATCTATTGGAAGTCGGTAACAGCGTTCAGTAAAGTCGGTATATAATCTACTGTTGTGTATCGAGGCGATAGGCCTCAGAATTAAATCTCTTCAGCATTATAAATTCTCAAATTTTTCTATCTTTTCTATCTTTTCGATCTTGACACTTGCTCAGCGCTTCTCAGTTCAATACATTTGTAAACTTGAAACACATAATAAATTTTAATACTTTTATTATATATAATTGTATATAATTATATATAATTATTTGAGTAGACAATATTCTTTTCTGTTGAAACATTTGTTACTTTCTTTGTGGATTTTATATCTTTATTATATTCTGATCTTGAATAGAACTTACATTTATAAAAGGTTTAATTAAAGAAGTAAATAAGCAACCGCGCAACTCATTTGTGTAAATAATGAAGGTAAAAGATCAGAAGTTGATCACAACGCAAAGTAAAAAGTGTAAAGTAGTAATCCCTCGCAGGACTTTAACCAACAAAACTCTTATAAAATTTAAAAATAATTTTGTTACTTTATGCGTTATACTTCTTTGAAAACATGGATGTAGCTTTTATTATCAAAACATTCACGTTACAGTAAAAAAAAGTTATGCACTCTTCGGTGTGTGTGTGTGTGTGTATGTGTGTGTGTGTGTCTTACATACGTGCGTACATGCATGCATGCAAGATTACGCAAAGAAGAATCACGTCAAGAATACTGTCGATTATTAAAAAATGACTTACAAATTACTTACAAAGTTCCATGTTTTTAAAATAATTCTTTGAAAATAACTATATAAGCTATAAACATAAATCAATTAAATTAATTAAATACGTTTCTATAGAAGTGCAGATTGTTTAATTATTACAAGTAAAACGCATAAAATAATTTTTTTTAAAAGCCACTTCTTTTCATTACGGTTTTTTACAGAAGTGTTTTCACGATAGTTTTCCACAGAAATACTCGGCATACAAATTAGAAGTAATGTTGTGGGGATTTTGGAAATTTCATAATATAAACTGTGTGAGCGGCATACTCGCGGCTTTCTCGTGAGCAGAGCGAAATGTCAGCCTAAGTTACCACGCGGAGAGTACGAATAGAAAACTCGCACAGAAACTGTTCGCAAGGCGTGGTGGAACATCGATGTAATCCGGGACTGGGACGCGCGGGTTGCCATCAAGGCCTTCTTGCTGGATCGCCCTGAGCCAATCTGCCGTATAAAACGCCCCTCTCATCGGCTTCTGGGAGCACTGCTGCGCTTCCCACTGTCTAAGAATTCATTATTCCCTCGACATGTCCGCCTCGATCGTGAGTATTTATCTAATCTCGAATTATATTCTCGTCTTAAATCACTTATTTAATCGTAATAATGTAATTCCATATAAAATACAGTGAAAACTGTGTCGTTAAATTTAGTAAAATATACCAAAATCATGTCAGTGTTGTAAAATATACGTGTTAAGTAAAAAATGTCTGTATTTTAAATTTTACTTTTATTACACAGATTATACTGTTGGGCATTATCGTGGGTGTCTCCTGTCAAGCGCCTTATTACCAATCGCCTCATCACGCGGCGATTTTAAGCGACGCGCGTTATCTCGGGGGTGATGGCACTTTCGGTGCCGCATACTCTCAAGAAGACGGAGTGGAATTTAAGGAGGAGAGCGACGTAGACGGTAATCGTCGTGGCTCGTACTCGTACATCGATCCAACCGGGCAAAGGCGCACTGTCACCTACACGGCGGGAAAGAACGGATTCCAAGTACGCAGAGTGCACATTTACTTGTTAATTAATTTTCTAGCTTCCTATAATTAAACTTCATTAGAATTTTAAGAGAATTAGAATAAAAATTGAAGAGCCAACCGAACACAATAGTTTGCTGCTTCAAATTAATCGCACGATAGTATAAAGTTTGCCCAATCCATCCCCATCAATTTTAATCTATCGATCTAATTAAATTTCAAGTTAATTCTCAGCTTTCTGTCCCGCAGGCGATCGGGGACCATATTCCCAGTGCACCCCCGCAGGTGCCACCGCAGCCGGAGTACGTCCCGCTGGCGCAATATAATCCCCCGGATTATCAACCCCCGAGTTACGCATCGCCACCCCCTCCGCAGTATCCGCGGCGCTACCAGCCGGATTACGAGCAGCAACCTGTCGTTTATCAACCGCAGCCTCTGTTGCAGCCTCTGCCGCAACCTGAACCGCAGCTTCAGCCGCAGTACCGACCGCAGCCGCCGCCTCGCTATCATTATCCCCCGGAGTTGCAAAGCATACCCTCATATGCGCCACCGAAGCCGCGCTATCGGCCCGAACTCCGCCCCGTCGCGCCGCAATACAACGCGATAACGGCGCCGACGGCACCCCGGAATTTCTACCCGCCTGGAAAGCTCAACTTCAATCGGACCCCCGACGGCTTCTCCTACACGTTCAGTAAAAGTTGAGTGACACGTTGAGTTTACGATGTGAAAACCGGTGACAAAAGCTCGCCGAATTAAAAAATAAAAATTTTGAACTTTTAAAAATGTGGATGAGTGTAGAAAAATCAGTACAGAGTGTTCACTTAGATTTTGCAAAAAAAAAGATTTTTCTAAAAATATTTCCGGATTTTCCAGAAATTTTCTTTAAAAATTTCTCAGGTAAGATTAGAGAAATTTTCAATGCAGCTTTGAAATAAATTTATTTGATTATACTTTTCAGTATTCCTTAATCATATATACAATTGCAAAATAAACCCATTAAGTTTTGAATATTACATTTAAGAAAATACTAAAAAAATAGTATAAATTAAAATACGGCATATAACGATCTAGAATACACGGATCTAGCTTACTAGAAGTACATAATTTGAAAGATAAACACAACTAATTTAGAACAATGTATTGTCATTAATTTTTTAATAAAATCTCGCGGGTCATACAAGAAGGTACGCGAACATATATACAATATTACTATAATCGGTTTTGTGTTATTTAAAAAAAAAGAGTTAAAGAGATAATTTTATTTTTAAAAATACAAAATTAAAATTTAAAAGTAACATTTCAAAAATTTTCCTAAATATCAGAAAAGTTCTTTAAAAATTCATGGTTTTCAAGAATAAAAAATTAATTCTTCGAAAACTACAGATTTTCGCAGTTTTTCCGGTAATAGGTAAACATAATTTTATATGTAAAAAATAATTTCTTTCAAAATCGCGACGTCAACTTTCGTTTTTATTATTCACGTTTCAAATTAATCCTAAAACTAACGTGCTTGTTATAAATATTAGATTATTTCTTTTTTCATATTAATTATCAATAAAGTTGTCAAAACATTGTTTATTCTCGTAAAAGGTTCTTTAACGAACCAGTTCAGTACCATTCCTTGTTTGCGCCTGGAAAATAAAACGTCGAAACTGCACGAATGGTTTTCATCTCGTTCATTCGTGCAATGCCTGATGTACCTTGCATAGCAATTTCCCGTACAACAAATGCAAGCACAATCACATGCTTCATGGGGTCGGGTTACTTTCATCCGGTAACCTTTGCGTTCTCCATGGTGTTGCAACCGAGAATCCCACGATATCGAAGAAAATGTGGGATACGCCCGATATACGTATATATACTTTTACAAGAAACGCTGTACTAGACGTGTATTCAATCACACGTCTCAATTTAACTTACAATTGTAATTAAATTTATTTGATACATGTATTGTAATAGAATAAGTTTGACTTTAATAATAAAGATATATTTTTTCACGTTAACGAATTAAAAACGACAAAATTCCCTTCTTCCTCATCTTACGAGCAACACAAAATAATTGCTAATATTTTAATATAAAAAAATACATCCTTCGTCGCAATGAAATTAAAATTACATTGCATATTTAAATACATACGCGATTATCGCTATATAAAGTACTACAGAAATAGCGCTTCTCTCGTCGTCTATCCATGAAAGACGGCGAATTACCGGCAGAAATGGAAGAAAGGAGGGACAAAGGAGCGATTATCTTATTATCCAGGCTTGCGAGTGATAATGCGAATGCGCCACGCCATCGTGCGCGTGGAGGGGGAGGCGGGAGGGCAGGAGGGTCTCGGCAAGGGCGAGGAAATAAAAATGCGACCAAGTCGAGCCGGTTCGCTAGCCATTATTATTGTTGCCGGTAACACGGGCGGGGCGCGCGATCTGGCAAGGCGAACGGGCCTGCATCCGAGCAGGAACTCGGCAACCTTAGGTGGGCAGAAAGAAATGCAATTGCCGCTTCGATGTTTTAGGTCACCCCGACATTGTCACCGTCGGAAAATCCGTTACAACGCTATCGTTTCCCTTATGGAAAAATACTATTGGACTCACAAAAGAACTATTGAAAATTGGAAAACCATTCGCCTTCAATATTGTTCACTATTAATTTCAATAATTTTTTCGCAAGTTCAATAGTATTTTTCCATAAGAGTTGAATTGATGGAAGTTACTAACTTTATCGTCATTGCGTTGTAAAACTTTCGTCACAAAATAAAAAATTTTACGCGCAGAGATCAACATCCGCCGAAGCAATAAATGCGACGTGATTCCTTTCGGTCGTGTTTTATTTATAAAGGTATATTATTGAGTATACATTTCGTTTCGTATATAATTATGGTAGTAATATACAGACTCTGATTAGCTGCGCGTGACATCAACAGTATAAAAGTAGTCTAAAAAAAACAGCTGCTGTAGAGGCAGTGTGGCATCGAACTGTATTCGCTCTCCTCAATAATACAAGGACGAAAATGAAAATAAACGCCGTCTTACCTACAAGTAACTAACTTATGTCAATGTTTTATCTATGCCGATGTACCTCCCCAACACGTGAATTTCAAAAAATGATGACGTGAATAAGTCCCAGAGGAAAGGCACTATTCTTGCGTCTGGTTCCTCCAAATCTCTCAACGCGCGGGAATGCTATGTATAGCGTTCAACTTGAAACGCGTAGCTTTTCCCTTTCTTTCGCTTGTATAGGAAATTTTCGTAAAGAAATCCAAGCTACAAATGCCTGCGTACACTCTCACGCTTACGTACATTGAACGATACATTGAAGCGTGTAACATCGGCGGCGTTTTCCTTTTTATTCCCGCATGCTGGCCCGAGTAATTTCTAATTTCTCTATCGTACGCTAAATACTAACGTTAGTCGTGATCATAACCGATTTGTATAGGCGAGTATTATCAATTATTTATCTCCTAAACTGCAAACACACACAAAGTGGTTGAACCCAAAGGCAACCTTGTTTCATATTTGATTGCACTTTCTTACACTTTCTGCGTCTTAACATGCGCGCGAAAAAACAGTACGGCGCACGTGATGCAAACGAGCGTTGAAAAAAAAAAAAACTGGCCTCATGGCGGGCAGAACTATTTACTAATCTCACTACGCTAAAAAAAATACAAGTTGGGTGAAGAACGGGACGTTCCCGCTTTACTTGTCAAGCATGCGATAGTCTAAAAACAGTCGCTATTGTCGCGGTAATTTATATCTCTAGTGACGTAGTTGTAAATGTTACGTTACACAAAATATACGCTCAGCGTTAGGCTCCGACTCTTTTTGATTTTTATATCATCGCAGAGACACGGTCGTCTCATGAACTGTCGAAATGGAAAACAATCCGGAAGCGGATTTGTACGTGGGGCAGGAGGCACGGCAATCTCGCGTTCTTACCGCATTTTACTGGCTTATCTTAAAGAACTATTCTAAGGAGACAAGAGAGGAAGCTTTAAGCGCTGTAATAAGCGAATTCTATCGGCTTCTTCTGGAAGATATAGTTTGTTCACAATGCAAATTCACAATTAACACGCCTGAGAGTCTCTACTGACGCGCGTCCTCGACTTCCAGCGAAAACTGGAACTCTATTATTGTCCCTAATTTTCCATTGCGAATAACAAATGCATTCGTGTACATGTTTTTCCTTCCTGATAAAACAACGAAATTATTTACCAATCTACATAATCATTATCCGAAATCTAGATATAAAATAAAAATTAAAAAATAAAAACTTTCCTTACATTTTTTTCGCATAATGGAAAACGTATATCATAAATGATTCATGATTAATCGTATAAGAAACTTTTGCATTCTCCATAGCCATAATAACTAAAAATAAATCTCGCGCGTCCTTGATTAAGTACATGCTGATACTTGAGATTCCAAAGAAAATAATAAGAAGAAGAAATAATCATTGCAGTAAAAAAACATCGATGAAAAGAATTCTACTTGCGCTAAAAACCAATTAATAAATTTAGAATTTTGAATGTTTGAACATTTCGAATTCGTGTCAAATATAATGTGTAAAAACCATTTATACTTATTACAAAAATTTTTTCAAAAATGTGAATAGAAATTGATAAAATTTAGAACACTTTCAAATTAAAGTTCATTTCAAGCTCGTTTTTAACGAAAGTTTTGCTTTTAGATACACGACCTATCTCTGATGTTTATGTGCAGCAGCAATCCCCATGTTTAGTACACAAGTTAACATTCGTCCTACTGTCTTTGGAAATTCAAAAAATTCCGTAAAAAAGTACAAATCATTAAATAACGATTTAACATGCCTAAATATTACATGTCAAAGTGTTAAATCATCGTAATAAAAGAACAGTCAACGAGTGATTGACAAATATACGATTGCAGAAGATGATTCATTAAGTTTGATCATTTCAATATCGGTAAAAAAATTTTATATTTTTAAAATGAAATATATTTATCATTATTACACTTTTTCTTTATAATTTGATTTTTATAAAGTTTATTCTGATATAAAATATAAAACTAATTATAAGATATTTCCTTTAAACACAATTTCAGATTTTTCATATAACAAATGTGGTTAAAAAATAATATGTAAATGAAATGAATCATCCTGTGCAAAAATTTAATAATTTTACATAATTAATTATCCCTATCAGACAGATTTTTAAATGACGGTACAATTTATTTTCTCTTTGAGGTTAAAATCTAGATCGAGAAAAACGATATGCTATCAAAATAATAAATCCTCTAAATTATAACGTTGCAGTTTAAAACATACATATACATATAAAAAATATAATAGCATTGAGAACAAACCTGTACATCAGAAATTACATACTATTACAGGCCTATTTTGTAACTTTTCAAGTCTAACTATTTAAATCTAACTGATTTAAAAATGATGCAATAATATGTATAGCAATAATTGATCTTTGTATGTGTATGCTTTTTACTTTTTTAGACTTTATTCACATTGTATAGACAGTACGATTCAATTACACACATTTCAGTCTCGCTATTTTTCAGAAAATTTTCAGAAATACTTTTCAATAAAACTTAGATAAAATTTTATATATAAATATATTTTATATATATTATATATATAAAATATTACATCATGTTCAAATATAACATATAAGAAATACATATTTCTCATATAAAAAATTCAGTCATTAAATAAATAAGACATACATATTCAAATAATGCTGAATTTTGAGAGAAATAAAGTACAACTAAATTACTGTAACTACATCATGAGTAGAACTTACATGTTATATTAAAAAGTTACAGAATAGGTCTACTAGTTACCTACAAATAGCGACAAGCTAACTATGTAGGAACGTATACTATTAAGTAGTAACTTTCAAATACCGACACAATAGTGTACGTTCTTACTATGACGCAATATCGTGTCAGTATCTAAAATTTCTTTTTCTCAATAACGTAGATCTTATCTCGTGTCAAGACACACAGTAGTGTATTCCTGAAAATAATTCCTTGACATAACTCTGCTGATATGTATTTGCTACAAGTGCGTAAAAGTACAAAGTGCGTAAAATGGTTCATTTCTTTATCGTTCTTTACCGTCTTTTTCTGTCTTGAAATTAATCTATTAACTCGTTAAAAAATATTGAATAAACTTTCCAATAATTTTTAAACCGTGTAAAAAAATAATCAAACTTAATGCATAAAATTCGCTTACCTTCAGAAAGAGTATTTTCAGTCATAAATGACCCACGTCATATACAGAAAGTTCTACTAAAAATATATTAAAACATAATCACAGTTGTACCAAGTTACCAACTTAATTCATGAATGAATACTAACATTGCCATTTCTTATTAGTTATAGCAAGTTATAACGAACATGCTACTGTGTATCTATTATCAATAAGTTGGCATATATATATCATTACAATCACAATATGCATGACACTCTATGCGAAAGTTTCTGATCAAAGTGGAGCAGAAAACTTGTACTATGGTAAGACACAAATCGACGGTACGTAATGACAGGGAAAAGAGTAATTCTAGCTGCATAATCCAGAAGGATCGACGAGTCCTCTGGCAATAAGTTCGGCCGTCGCGGCATCCCCACCGCTTTGTTTACCACTTGACGGCTGTCCGTGCTCGCAATGCGTACGTATATGAAACATAAACTCAGCCTTATCTGTGAAGTCGGCGCGACACATTAAGCAAAAATTCCTCTCGGCAGCATAGGATTGCGGTGGTGGAGCAGATCCTGGAAAATATGGAGCGGCATGTTGTGGCGGCACAGTTGCGTCCAAATGAGATCTGCGAGCAATCAAAATCAAATTACAAAAACATTAAATTAAAAATTATACACATATACAGACATAAAAATAAAAAGTTATTAACCGAGCGTGTTGCGTCCATTCCTCTCGGGTAGCAAGTGATCGTCCGCATAATTCGCAAGCCCAACTCACTGGTTCCTCCTTCAATTTATGAATAGTGTCTTGGCGAGATGGCTGTTGCTGTTGCACTTGTTGCTGTTGTTGCTGCTGCTGCTGTTGCTGATGATCAGTTCTTGGAGTAGTAGGTGCCGACAAAGGCGAAACACCGGGTCTATGTCTAAGTTTATTCATATGGATGACCAATTTATCTCGACGTGCAAACGCCTTGCCTGCAATACACATCAAGTTCTTTATTTGTTTACTTTATAAATACCATGAAAAATAAAGACCAGAAGCAAGTTGAAATCAGATATTTTCTATGAATTAGTTAAGTATTATTGTAAAAAATATAATTTTTGTCATTAAATTCACTCACCATGGTTTATAGTTTTATTTTTCATGGTTCATGGTTCATGGTCAATGTCAATCTCATCATTGTAGATTGCATAATATTAATAATTGCATATTTGTCCTTGTTTTACTGTTTTGTAAAAGTAAAAATAAAAACGGTTGGCTCTTTTTATAAAAAATAGAAGCCAAAACGAGATTGTCTTTTAAACGTACTTTGTTCGCATTACGTTCATTAGTGAACTACATTAGAAAAAGAATTTTATATTCAATTATTATCTATCTTCTATATAAATAAAAATGTAAAATGTTTGTTACTCATCTAAGATCTTCGTAAGTTATTCACCAATTGCTTTGAAATTTTGACACAACGTTGCATTCGTAACCGGGAGTGTTCTTATGGGATCTGATTTTGGATATACCGGTGTTTCAAAAATGATAGCCATAATTTAAGTGTAAAAAATAGTTTTTCATTAATATTATTAAAATTTTGACACATTGAGACGGGGAGAGACGGGGAGAGACCGGGAGAGACGGGGAGAGACCGGGAGAGACGCAGAGAAACGGGGAGAGACCGGGAGAGACGGGGAGAGACTGGGAGAGACGGGTAGAGACCGGGAGAGACGGGGAGAGACCAGGAAAGACGGGGAGAGACGAGAGAGACCGGGAGAGGCGAAGAATGTTTCTATTATGTTTAAATTAAAGTAATAAGAAAAATAAAGATGGCTGTTATTTTATTGAAAAAAAGGAACTTATTTAAAACAGTCTTTTGAATGGATTTCTAAATCCATGGCAACTTTTAGAAAAAAAAAGTTAGAAGTACATGAATAAATGAATATTAGATTTATTAAAGATAGATAAATGCTTATTCAAAAATAAAATAAAAAGAGCAACAGTAAAGCAAGGCTCTTGAAAGTTAAATAACGAAAGCAAAGAAAATTTGAAAAAAACGTAGTTTAAGAATAAAGAGCCACAGCAACGCGTGGCAGGGCATAGCTAGTTAGAAAATAAAATTCGTGTAGTGCACGCCTTTTTCAAAAAGGTAAAGAAACTTTCATCAGCAAAAAAAGAGCAAACTGTTCTCATTTTTACTTTTACAAAATGGCAATAAAAGAATAACGAAAAATACATTAATACTATACAATTATAAGCATAATGAAACATTAACATAATCATGAACTATGAAAAATAGAGATTATAAAACATGATGAATTTAGCGACAAATGTGTGTGTGTGTGTGTCGTGTGTGTGTGTGTTGTGTATGTATGTACATTCCTTACACATATTTAATTTCTAATTCACAGAACTTGATTTCGGCATGCATTCTAAGTGATAATTTCGTGTAAGTTCTTCTGGTTTCTATTCTTCGTGGATACCATAAATTGAAGATAATCTGCGATTTTTAATAATTTAAATCAAATTATTCAATATGATTTTCTCACTTACCGCACACCTCACAGGAATATGGCTTCTCCCCGGTATGTATACGCATGTGTATGACAAGTTTATCCTTACGAGCGAGCCCCTTGCCACATACAGTACAAGCAAACGCCTTCGTCGTCGGCTCGCCAGTATTGGTCGCTTTCGAAACAGATCCCGGGCGAACACTCACGCTGTTCGCCGTCGTCGTCCGTAATGGTTGATTTACCACCGGTGCTCTACTTCCAAACTGTTGGTCCGCTCCGGGAAATGCCGGCATCATGCTAGGCCGCATTGCGGCAGAATAATCCGACGACCTATAAAGAAACAACCAGAGAGATAACTATGTTGCAATATCTTCTGTTTGAAAACTAATAGAAATATAGTTATGCGGAATTCAAGAAAAGCGATCGATCTTCAAATCGTGGCTTAAAATGTAAAATAAGATTTTAGGAAAATTATAGAAACGCTTTGAGGAACATTTCTTCTTGCAATCTAATATTTCTTTTCTACTGCCGATATCTGTAAAGGTAGATCGCCAGGCATTTCGTGAAAGTATCATATTATTTTAAAAATTACAATCGGACAATCTCGAGAACGTTCTCAACAAAAGATCTTGCTTCTAAAACGTGATACTCTAAGAAAAATTAATTGAAAATAGATTATTTGCATACCATGTTCCGATAGAACGCAGCACCCTTACTCCGTCGTCGTAACCGAGCCCGTCGTCTGGCAAAGTGAACGTGGGATTCGATGGCTGCGGAACCGCGTGTGGTCCAGGTCCAGCTAGCCTCGCCTGAGCAGCCTGCTGAGCCATGTGCTGCTGCAATGCCGCGTGTGCCGCGGTGTGCGTTTCCGCGTAATTCGCATGCTGCTGCTGCTGCTGCTGCTGCCCGCTGTTCGACATCTTGTCCTTGTTCGTACCCTAAATTCAAATCGTCCGTTGATCACACGCTGTGCGATAATTCTTATTTAATAACGCGAAATATTGTATGTGGCTCCGGATTACGTTCGCGGAAATATCTAATAAAAAATTAACATAGTTTTCCTAAAACCCGGTTGCTTTATTTTCTTTTTTTATCAACACGGCACAACTCACGTAACTCGTTAAAATGCAGCCCCATTCTCTAAATAAATGGATTCGTTCGTCAGTTTCACGACATTCGAAACGTTGATTTATTTTAAGATATAATCGCAAATGTAAGTTCGTAATGAAGACACGCGAATGCTTGGCTCGATTATGCACCGTCCTCTATGGCGTCAAATCGTCGTCTGACACAAGAACGGCGCATCAAAGATGGCTTTACGAAGATCCGGAAATTCATGTGTACACGATACGTAGGCCGGAGCTTCTTGCGAAAGCGATCGAAATACAACTTCTTATCGCAAACGAAAAAGAGAGCACAGAATAAAATTGTTAAAAAATTATCGCGGAGCAGTTGCTTTTCTCCTGCTACGTAGTTCTTGGTGTTTCGGTCGTAAACTGTCGATCGACGATAATAACAGTACTTCGAGATTACGCGCCTAGCTCATATTACTAATTTCGACTGCATTATTGCACTTCTTTTAAAAATGTTCATCTGTCACGTTTCTAATTTTTTTCCCCTCGTGTACATAGTGATCCAGAACAATGTGCAAATTTTCCCTTCCCCTTTCTATCTTTCGGCGCCAGTGTACGCTAATGTTTCATCAAGGTCCCTCGAAGGAAAGAACAATAAGGAAAGCTAAGGTCGCGTCAGGAAATTCCGGAGAGCACTCCGAATAATTTCACAAATTTTTTTTCGTTCTCAATTCAATAGATCATCGATGCAGTCATAACTCACGATTAAAGAAAAAATTATTCTTGCATTTTTAAAAAATGCAGCAAGAAAATCCCAAAACGAACGTGCAATAATGGTCAAAAAGCGAGGAACGTTTCAGAAAGAGGGGGAGAGAGAAGCCGAGTCGCGCGAGTCGATTGTCCTCTCACGGGAAAGAAACGGCCCGTCTTTTTCGGACGCGCTTACCACGCACTAACGTAGGCCAGACGTTCCACGTTACAAAGAAGACCGTTGAGCTCCGGAATCAAAGGACCAAAGGGAATACTTTCGATAGGAGAAACAGAGAAACAGAGAGAAAGAAAGGAACACGATTAAAATTTTCACAACACCGATCGCGCGCGACGGAAAAACGACGACGAGAATCCGATGTTCATTTCCGGTGGGGTTGGAGTCCTAGAGAGACTCATAAACTACTCCGGGATGTACTCCAGGGCGACAATAGCCGGCGGCACACTTCGACGAGAGATAGTTCACTCGATATGCAAACGCTTAACACTGACATGCGCGCCCACCCGCGCGGGTCCTGCACGCTTACGAGAAGTTCACGCGCTTTCGTGCTTTTCCGCGACGCGTATACGCGGAGGAATATTCACGCGGTTTACGAGGCGGAGAGCGGAGAGAGAGAGAGCGCCGCGAAGCTGGCAGCAGCCGCCACCGCCGCCGCCGCCGCCGATTCCCGGCGCGGGAGGATGCAAGGACAAAGAGGCGAAAAAAAAAGCAGCCGACGGTGCGCGGAGGGGATAAGCGCGAGACGGCTGGGGAGACGTCTCCCTCGCTGTCGGACTCGCAGAGAAGAAGAAAGAGAGAAAAGAAAGACGGAACACCGCAGGTGAAGGGAAAGAAAAAGAGAAAGGGCTAGAGAGAGGGAGGGAGGGAACGACGTATGCGTGGACGTATACGTGTACGTGTGCGTGAAGACGAGAACGGGAAGAGGGAACGACAAGAAAGAAGTAAGGCAGAGAGCCGGTGACACACACGGACGGAGCGACGCGCGATACAAGAGCGACACCGAGCGGAGGCTCCCCGCGGAATGCACCGCGGTGGCCGGCCTGCCGGCCGGCCGGCCGGCGTAGCGCGCCCGAGGGTGCAACGGAGAACAAGCGATCGGAAAACGACAGAGAGAAAGAAAGAGGGAGAGAGAGACAAACGGGGGCTGGCCGATCGGCAGGGAGAGCGTGTATTTATATGTATGCGCGCAAAGAGCAATGATTCGTGTGTATCACTCTCGCTACGAGAGGAATCGCGAGGAAGATGTAACGGAGACTGAGAGAAAAGAGAAAGAGAGAAAGAGAGTGAGAGGGGCAGATACGCGAGGAAGGATGGAGAAAAAGGAGAAAAAAATGCAAGCCAGGAGAAAAAGATCCAAAGGGAGAAGGAGAGGACAACCGCTGGAGTATAACCGACGACGCGTAGCAACGATGTATCCGGGGCGGATATCCCCGGAATGTTGCTCCCGCGGCGACGTTAAGGGTGGTTGCGTGTGGGGGTGCCGGCGATATACGCTCACTTCTGTCTGTCCGTCTGTTTTGTCCCTCTGTCCTTTCTATGCTCGATTTCCTTTTCTCTTCCTCGTATACGCGAACTACCGGCAAGCAATATCGGATGCACGAGGAGAGAGAGAGAGAGAGAGAGTATCGCCGTGCGTGATGCAGCGGTGGTGGCGGCGCTTCGCGACCGGTGCGTCGGCCCGCTGACCTTGACACTGACATTGAGAGAGCGAGAGAGAAAGGATGAGACCCTGGGGGAAAGGAGGGAGAAGGGGAAGTTCTGCGCGCGCGCGCGCACATGTCCGCAACACGGGAGCGGATTCCTGTGATGGGAGAGACGCCATCACAGGGATGACGAGGACGTCGCTGTCCCGCAATTCTCTTCGTCGCGCTATCCTCCCTCCCCAATATTTCAGCGAACACCAGCGATGAGAGAAAATGAGAGAAAGAGAGAGAGGAAGAGAAAGAGAAAAAGAGTCACCCACGTAACGAGCCCGCGTCGATCTCGTTGTCCCGGGTTTCGAAACAGGTTTCTCGGAGGTGCTTGCGCGCACGGAACGAGCCCGGCAACTCACGTTGCACCTGTGCCTAAGACTGTGCCAGATCAGGACAAAAGGAAAGAGGGGGAAATGCGCGGGCTACGCTGGAAGGAGGTGAGGATCGAACGATCCGAGATCGAGAGAGACCTCGCATGAGACTAAAAGAAGAAGAAGAAGTAGAACCGAAAGAAGATAAAGAAGAAGAGAAGAGAAGGTAGAATGGGATTTATACCATGTCTTATGATCAAGTCCTTTCGAAACACAAGTGCAAGAAATCTAAACAAAAAAAAAATTTTAAATGCAAATGATGAAAGATGTAGCGATATGACCATCACAACTCCAATTCGACGTCACAGTTATGAATCTCCCTTGACGAAAGGCTAAAACGGCAACAAGTATCGCGTCACACACAAAGGTAAGTAGATAAATTCCACAGATAAAATGGTGATAAGATACCGATAGGCATAAAAAAAAGAGGTGGATAAAGAAAGACGAAACGAAAGCAGCGAAATTGAGAAGGAAATAGAGGTGTTACGTGACAAGAGAATGAGAGAAGGAACGCGGCAGGTGGAAGGAAAATAAGTTGCAGAAGCACACAGAAGAATGAGGAGAAAGGAAGGGGAGGAAAGGGCAGTCGAGACGGTAAAGAAAGGAGTACGCTACGACTTTCGCTTTCTGTGCGCACGACGCGTCTCGCGGTCGCGACGCGCCGATCAATAGACGTCGCGACGTCGGTCGTCGTACACGCACACACACCTACAAACACACATACACACTCTTTCTCTGTCTCTGTCTCTCTCTTCCTCCTGCTGGCGCGTCTCCATTGCGTACGCGAGGGTGGAATTATTGAGATCGCGCGCCGCCGGGGGAGTGCAGCAGACAGCGGAAAGAGGGGGTCAACAGGGACCGAGTACCTCTAGCTACCGATCAGCTACGCCCCTGCGCGCGTTTCCTCTTCTCGTCCCTTTCCCCCGCCCCTGCTACCTCGTGACCCCTCATCCGACAGGACCTGTGCTCCCGTCCGACCGATCCTGTTCTTCTCGTGTAGCGTGCCAACTACCAGAAGCACGGAAGAAGAAAAAAGATATGCACATATCTAGCGATACTCCCCGTCATTGACGAGATTCTATAGAATAGTTGGTTTCTTCGGTGACAATTAATATTCTTCAAGTTTTGATCTCATAAGTTTTATTTATTTACTATTACAGCATTTTTTGGAAGATGTAAAGTATCGTTAGATATATAGACCAAGTCACAAAGGGGGGAAAAAGGAGAGAAGGCACGCTGCGGCCGCATAAAAAACTTTACACGCACGAAACAGGCAGCTACGATAAAGCAACTTCGCGCCACGAATATTCTAGAACATTTCTTATAAGGTCAAGAAAGAGGCTCGCACCTGATTTAATTAATAGTTAAAATAGTTCAGTCAATCGAATGATAAAACTGAATTGAGAAACCGAAAAATTCATACTTATCTACGCTCGTTCAACGAAGCAAATTTCATGACCGTTTTATCAATTGTGCCGTGTACTTTTTCGCAGCTTAGACGATATTAATTATCTTTATATCCAATAACACCAATATCACTATTCTATAACAGCAACATTATAAATGCAATATTATCGAACGAATTAAAAATATGTAAAATTCTAGCAATAAAAATTGAACATATACAATCTGATTACAAGTGTGATATTGCAACAATACATTTGTTATAATTAAAATTTTTTAAGAAATTTAATTTTTGTATGTAGAAAAAATTTTACTTACCTGATTGTTAAGTGCAACGATGTTCTTCAAAGATTCAGCATAATTCTTCAACAATGTCTCTGTGGTTATGCAGCTGAGACGAAACTCATAGAACATGTCCAGCTTGTAGATACATCTCTGGCAGATATTTTTTGGCAGATCATCCTCTTTTCCTATCTACAACAAAACGATCTCCATATTTTCCACTGTTTAAAAATTAAAACTGTAAATGGCGAAATTGTAAATCTGACTGTAAAATTTTTTGCAACACTCAACTACTTAGTTTAACTCTTGATAGCCTCTTTTTTAACCTCATAAAGACATAATATAAAAATGCAAAGAAACAGATGCTAAAATAATAATCAGGAAAATTTGTGTTTTAATGGAACTGTTAAATGTTGTTCTCAGTACAATAAAGTAAATTAATCTATTATCTTAGGCCAGAGGCACATAGAAAAACATAAGACTTATGTCCACTTCTACGTAAATTAACTGTAATCTCTGTTTAATTAAATCTTGCTCCTAACCTTTTTCTAATTCTTAAACACAGAAAAAACAAAGAGTATATTAAATCGAAATAAATCATTAATAGAAATGGAGTTAAGCAGTAAGCAAATTTATTACACCTGTTCAATCATAGACAAGCAACAGTAAAGAAGAAACCAAACTCAAAACTCACCCTGATAATCAATAGTTTCTGCTTTCTGCTTTTTTTGTCAAGGTGAATTTGTTTTAAGATCCATTTGCACTAATTAAGGGCCGCAACAGAATTGCTGATTTGTAATTTTAAAACAATATCATTTATTATTACATGATGCTATGCACTTTTGTGATATGTATAAAAGTAGAGTTAGTAAAATGTTATTATACAATAATTTATTATTAACTAAAAATAGAACGGCTCTTTAGCTTAGGACTTTGAACATAAAACAATTATTATACTATTATTGTTACCAAAGACAAACAAACTTAGAGAGTAAACATCGTCTTAAGATTACAAGTCAGTTATTCTGCTATGGATCTTTATTTACATTTGATTTAACTTTACTTTCCTAATAGTAGAACTAGAAAAAGATAAAAAGCAAATTGAACAGAGATTAAAATTAATCTCACATTGGTGCAAACAAGCCTTAGGTTCTCTTCTACCAATGCAGATTAACTTTGATCTCGGTTTAACTTGCTCTTTATCTTCTTCTGGTTCTAAAAGTTAGAAAAAGACAAAGCATAAGTTAAACTGACATCAAAGTTAATTTACTTTAGTGGAAATGGACGTTGGTCTTACTCCTTCCGTTTTTTGTGTGACGTTCAATCATAAAAGTGCCATATAACACACGACAATTGTTTCGATTACCGGGGCATTGGAGCACATAAAACAATAGTTATTTGTAAATAAGTCGACGTCACAGACAACTCCGCGTTATCGTGGTATATGCATCAGCGCGTCACAATTTTAATACTTCAAGGATTCCTAACACAGTAATATCCTTTTTTCTCTGAACAACTCAAACGATAAATCAATTTGCAATTTTTTCACTCACAAAGAAACGTCTGCGCACTTGAAAGTATCCCGTACAAGTGACAATGTGATTCCGCGTGATTTCGAAAGGGAGCCCTACCGTTCCTCGCTCAGATTTGTGCGATTCGAGCGAAAAATCTGGATTCCTTCCCGAGGGAAACGACGGTCGCTCCCAGGCGACCTACGCGACCGCGTTCTCGTCCACATACTCACCGTGATGTTCACGCAGGAATGTAACTTGAACAGCAGCTGCCGCTGCTCGCTCTCCTTGTCGAATATTTGCAGCTGGTGGCTGCTCTTGAGCGAGCACAGCCTGCAGAGCTCGGCGAAACCGAGGTCCTCGCTCATTGCCATTGTCGCCTCGCGCGATAGATGCAAACGGGGAAGAATGCGAAGGGAACACGCCGACACGCACGCACACACGGCCGACCCCGCCGGGAGAGATTAAGGTTATGCCGCGCGCTATAGCCACTCTGTGCTAGCTCGAATCTGCCGTTACCGCCGCAACGGAGCTGCCAGAACGCGAGAACGTACAACGCGGCTAGTACGCGAATTGTCGCGTGGAGCGTGGAATCCCCGGAATTGCCCGGAATACTCTCGGGGGAGGGGAGGAAAAAAAGCGCTACGTGAAGAAGGTATCACGTCTCGTGACCGAGAGTCGAGCGCGGCTAATTTTCCGCTTCTCTTTGTCGCTACTGTCGGCTACACGCTACGCTACGTGCTCCAGGCCGCCTAGAGTGCCTGCGAGTGTCTCCTTGTTCCGACATATACGAAAAATACGCTCTCTCGATCGTTCAACGGAGTGTACGCGCGGTACTTTCAGATCCACTTGTCAGATATATCAAGTTTTCGCTTGTACTGCGTTGAATTGAAAAAATCCCTCACCGGATCCCGTGTGAGAGATCGCGGCAAATTACTTTGTCGAGGGCAAACGCGAACCGCGACAAAAATATGGCGTCTGTGACCAGACTACGATTGAAGCGACTCCAAAACGTGATTCTCCACGCGTGCGTCTTTGTGACATGGTCGTGCCATCTAACGAGCGCAGCGGATACCGTGTGCAACTAGAAACACGTGCGATTTTTGAAATTATGGTCGGTAAGTCAAAATTTTTACGATAAAGCTGTCCCCACACTCAAGACACACATGGTCTGTTCTTTTTCGCTGCACTGCTGCACTGTGCAACAAGTTAGAATGAGAAAAAATATATTTGTCTCACTTTAACTTGTTGCACCAGTGCATCAGTGCAGCTAAAAAGAACAGGTCTACAGTCAATCCCATAGACTGGCATCTATTTGGTGTTTGAAACTGTGATACTGTACTACTGTGTCCCACTAGGGACAGAAAGCCAAGGTAAATAAGAAGAAGAAAAAGAAGAGAGTCGCACGTGTATCGATGTGAGATGTCGTGCAATGTCATATGAAAGGATGCACATCGTGATCGACGATGAGGAGTTCTCGCCGAGGCACTTCGCTATGTGCGACTTTTACGGCGTGGAGACATGTTTCTGTTGGGACGCTGACAAACTCGCAATATTTCCTTGGTCGATGGCCAGTGATGCGACACCACGGGTTCTGTCGACACCGGCCCCTGTCAGGAAGGTGCAATTCTTCCACAGTCGAGCCTTCTTGATCTGCGCGCCACAGGGCGCCTACAAATTGTCGCGGTCCGGCGAGTTTGCTTTGCTGAGCAAGAATGCTCTGGGCATGGGCGGCGAGTTCTTTCAGGTTAAGACTGCAATTGCCGATTGTATAGTATATTCCGAAATTATGTCTATATAGATTGTTTACACGAATCTCTTTCACGTAGACGAGACGGTATGTAAATTATTCAAGGCTCAGTATTTATGCGTGAGATATGAATAATATACACATCACGTGTATACAATGTAAAATGTTTTACTCATTTACATAAACAATAATCGACGGATCATAGAGAATTCCGATTTCAAGAAAATTATATTCCATTAAAAAAAATATTTATTTTATTAATTTTTTTAAGTCTTATGAACAATTATGAAACTTAACTATTTTTCTCTTGTGTTATTCAATTCATATTGCTTGTATTCTTTACATATAAAAGATTTATGTGAATTTAAAATAATGTAAACAATATATAAATTCATGTAGACATGTAATTTTGAAATATACAATTCAACCCTAAAATTACTATAAATTAAATAACACAATACAAAGAAAAATTATTAAATTATAAGATTGTTAATCTATCTAATTAAAGTGTACAATATCATAAAAATCAAAAGCTGGAAGTTAGTTTTCTCTATATTTCTAAATCTTCTTTGAGCTATAGATAATTATTTACATAGACGACATAAAACATAGCTTACACATAATTATTTATATTTTATTCATAAACGTTTGTCTCTTTGTAGGTACTCATCGCCAAGAACAACGGTGTCTATCTTGACGACAAGCAGGTCAAGTCATCCACACTGCTGTTCCCTCTTACGTTAAACACGAGCGAGGCAGTGTGCACTTTTCCTCTGAATTCGTCGAGCACCGAGCCACAGTTTCTCAGTCAATTCACTACTGGTTGGGAAACCGAGGAGAATCTGTGCGTCGTCGCGCATCACAAGAAGCTGTACACTCTGAGGAGTGATACCGTAAAAGGTTAATATGTATTTTTTTATTAAGTTAAAATAAGGTTAAAATTAATAACTTACAAAATTAATTTAGTTTACTAAAAATTGCATTAAATTAAATTAAAAATTAATTTTGAAAAGTATTATTTATGTATTGAATTCTTTGACTATATAAGTACTTATATAGTCAAGTATTTATATAGTCAAAAGTTGAATTGGAATGTCATAATTTGTTACAGTTAGATTATTCCAAGTAACAAAATAATTACAATATAAATCATGAAATAAATTTAATTTTTTATTTGCAAATTAAGTTATTTGAAATAAATATTTTTTTATATGAAATAATATTCAGCTTATTTTTTATATATGAATGTATTCCTCTTTTTTTCTTTTACATATAAATTTTAATTTTGGAAAAAGTTTGTAAATTAAAATTTATGTTTAAAAAATAACTAATTAAAATTAAAAATTTATTTAAAATTAAAAGGTATTAACTCAAGACACTAATACAGTTCTGTGTTTAGTTGATAGGATCTTAAACAGTACTTAGGATGGTATTAAATATAAGATTCAGTTATGAATACCGGCTTAAGTAAAGAATTATTAATTTTTTACTTTTAATTTTCTAATTAGATACCCAAACCTGCATACAATTAGTTTACATCAGTGACAGTGTAATCGTAGATATCCTACCTGTAAAGAAACGAGACAAGGTGGCAGGTCTGCTGCTCCTTACAGAACATGCAAACGTGGTAATTTTGGTACATGACAGAGGTGATAAATTTGAAACGAGATATGGATTGGTTTTCGAAAAGATATACTTTGGGGAAAAAGTGAGAAACAAATTGGCGCTTTGTGCCAGTTTTAGTCTATGCATGGAGAACATTGTGTGGTTGGTGTACTGTGATCAATCCAGGACATATTACGTAAAAAAGGAGCTCTTTGTCGATGCGATTCAAGAAGTAAGAGTGGAAGAAAGGTCGTTTACGTGTATGCAGTATTATAAACCAAATGTGATTCTAAGCTTATCGCAAAGGAAAGAATTGATCAAGCTCTCTCTCCAAGACTTGGAAGACTCTTTTTCAATCGATAACAACATCATTCTTTATCCCGAAATGTTTCAAAAAACGGACAATGTTATGGAGAAAGTTTGTGCAAAAGTAGAAAAACTGAATGCGCTGTACCAGATTTTGTCAGACGAACAGGACAAATTAAAGAGAATAAATCGATATGCTATTAAACAAAAACTGCAGATAAATCCTTACATCGAAGTGTCCAGGTTGTTCAAATATCGCTATCTTGATTTAAGTATCCCAGACAAATTACCTAGAAATAGCTACGTCGTGTTCTCTTTTGTTTCTAAAAATCAATGTACATTCTGCATGAAGAGAGTTACGGAGGGTCATACATTCGCGATGAAAATGCCCATCAATGAGGATCGGATACAACGTTCCTCGTCTATTAGTTTGGACTTGATCACATTGATGAACAAACAACGTCCATGGTGCCTTATACAGAATTTCATAAACTCTTCGCCGCATGATCTTAAAAGAAAAAGAGGTCCGAGGAAAGAAAAAACTGCTTTCATAGACGCTAAAATAGTATCATTGCGACGCTTGATAGCACAAAAAGAATTAAATATGACAAAATTGTGCGAGATCAAAAGGAGCGTACGCGCAAAATTATAATTTTACAAATAATACTTAATGAACTACGTACAAGTTTAAGTTTAATGTAAATTTTTAAGATTTTTTTGTTGTACGTAAAGAGACTATCTAGTAAAAGATTTTATATTACAACATCTATATTATATAATTACAGTCCATTAATCCATCCACATTAGTTCTGTTTCAGGCTATACCTGTAAATTTTACAATTATATACATTTATATTTTAAATCTGTTTTATGCAAATGTGCATAATTGTGTTCTATAAATGTGTAATATCACATATACATGATATAAATTCAATTAATTGATTTGATAAAAATTCACTCACCGATTGCTGTCGCTGCTCCTACTGCTGATGCTGCTGTTGCTACTGCTACATTCCTTTTCCCGTTTTGATTCTGAAAATGTGATAAATATTATTTCTAAACTCAAACACAAAAGCAGGTAAAGAAATGTATCACTTGAAAAAATAGTATATTTAATACCGAGTCGCTTGATTCATGGATGCCGTTTTCTGTTGACATCTTCCTGCTTTTCTTGAACCGCACATTAATAACGATCGCCCGATACCTTATTCGGCACTCCCGATATTACAGATAATATATCACACACGAGTAAAACGTAAACTACGCACGAGAATTTCACTTGGCGCGACCGTTACATTTGAAAAAGTGAAAAGGACGGCTCGTCTGATTGGCGGCGAAAATCAACCTGGCACGAAAGTGGCGTGACGTCATGTAACTTCATGGAAACGCAGGCCGAGGAAAACCGTTTGAATGAAAGTTACGCGCCGAGATACAATGAACGGAGACAAATTCGTTTCGAGAATTTCGTATGCTCGCACGACGACTAGTAGCACTTTAATTGGCACTCGCGATATTCTACCGAACGTATCCTTTTCACACTTTAGGCCGAAGGCAGAGAACGAGACGTAGGTGTCGCAGTCGTAGGAAAAACGTAAGTCGTACATGTAATATACTATTCTAGACTCTAGAATAGTAGTATATTACGACTTACGTTTTTCTCTGCCTTACCCTCCGACTACGAATACGACATCTACGTCTCGTTCTCTGCTTTCGGCCTTAAGTCTGAACACGCGAGACACGCACGAAGTCGACGGAGCGTCCGACCGGCGCTGGAGAGGCGTACGTGACGACTGGAGCGCGGAGCAACAGAGCAACATGGCGGCAGCGGCGCAGGCGCGGCGAGTCAACAAGTCGGTCGCCTAGCAACGCCGACTAGCGCCGAGTACCGCCGAGTCTGCCTGCCTGCAGTCACGTACGCCACTCCACCGCCGGTCGGACGTTCTGTTGACTCCGTGCGTGCTCGCGTATTCATTTGTGCGCAGGTACGGTGTTGAGTGGTTTTGAGAATGCCGTCGCGTTAACAGACGAGCCGTCCTTTTCACGTATTTTTTCAAATGTAACGGTCGCGCCAAGTGAAATTCTCGCGCGCGGTTTACGTTTTAGTCGTGTGTGATATATTATCCATAATATCGGGATTGCCGAATAAAGTATCGGGCGATCGTTATTAATGTGCAGTTTGAGAATAGCAGGATATGTCAGCAGAAAGCGGCATCCATAGAGCGACTCGGTATTAAATATACTATTTTTTCAAGTGATACATTTCTTTATCTGCTTTTGTATTTGAGTTTAGGTTAGAAAATAATATTTATCACATTTTCAGAATCAAAACCAGAAAAGGAATGTAGCAGTAGCAGCAACAGCAGGAGCAGCGACAGCAATCAGTAAGTGAATTTTTATCAAATCAATTAATTGAATTTATATCATGTACCCAGATAACCAAACTTGCAAAAGCAGAATCCCACACAGCAGATCCATAGCCTACTGTCTCCGCATTAAGCTTGTGTTTTGTAGACAGAATCTACTGGACAAAATCTGAGCGTATTGGTAGCAGAAAAGGTTCAGATCAGTCGAATGCAGTCTCTGTCCACAGAACACGAGCTTAATGCGGACACAGTAGGTCACTATGGATATGCTGTGGGATTCTGCTTTTGATTAATATGTGGTACTGGACATTTATAAAACATGATTATGCACATTTGCATAAAACAGATTTAAAATATGAATGCATATAATTGTAAAATTTATAGATATAGCATGAACAGAACCAAATAAACGTGGATAGCATAGAAGAGACCCAAAAAGTCATGCACATTACTACGGGATTCATAAATATTTGACTGTATAGTTCAATGTGCACATTTTGTGGCGCTGATGGATGAAAACACCTTAAAACGACGCGATGACTGCTCTCAGGTTCCTCTCTGGTTAGAGACATGTACGAATGATATCAATTCAAACAAAAAGTAAAAGCCTAGAAAAAACATTTGTTAGTTTAACTTTTTATAATTGCAAATTTAAAAGAGCAATCTAAAAATTTTTTTCATTCTCGGTATAAAGTCCAATTCACAGATTGATATTATAATACATGTACTTTAATTCTAGAAAAGGATTTCCAAATCTATAAAAGAAATATAAATGAAATCTGGTTAATGTGCACGACTAATTCTACATTGTTGACCCCGATCGAGTTAATAAATGAGAATGACATAGATCTCTAATTATTATGCTCTTTTAACATGCATATATTGACATTTCTTTTTTACAATTTTAAATTAGTTTTTAAATTTCTTTCAAAAATGGATTTAAAATTTTGAAAGAAAACTATAAAATTACATACAGTAGAAATGCATACATATTTAGAGCTAAGAAATTTCATAATACTGTACCTTTTATTCTTTTCCTGATATTTCTGATGATATGATTTATTTATAAGAATTAAATAAGTTTTTGTTTGTCCAATTGATGGGGTGTACTGTTCATAGATGAACGATTCTTTTCGAATCTATTATAAACAAAAAAATACTTCTTTTTAAACAACTTTGATTTAATTCCATAAAGAATGAAAAGCTATACAGATATCTCTCTCTACTTGTGAGAGGGATTACTTCGACTTTTGATAAGCTATTAACTAAAAATTACTGAAAAGATTATAATAAGTCTTTTAAATAAATATTTAATTTATTTTATGTAAAATATAAATATTATTCGACTTACGATGAATTTAATTTATGACCGTAATCTCGGAACACAACTCTATAGTAAATAGAAGGATGTATTCATGTATTGTATCCTTTGTAGTGAAATTATCGCAAATTGAAATTCTTTTTTAATTGTAGCACAGAAATTCTTCTTGAGGTTATCACTTAATGATCACTGTCATTTGAATTTATATTTTATTTTTTATAGCGATGCATTGTAGGTGCATGGTAAAAAAAACTAAGAGACGCAAGTAAAACAGTAAATTTATAAAATTTATTATCAACTATAATAGTTTATTATATATCTAACACTGAGATCCACGAGTCAAATACAAACGCAAGAGATGTATCTTGTATAAAAATGTATCTTGTATACTAATTATAGTTGTTTTCATTAAAAACTTCGTTGCGTTTCTTGTCGACACTGGAATTCCAGTTGTATAAGAAAATCGAGATAAATCACTAAATAAAATATTACTTTTTATCACTGCTATAAAGCTCGATTATATCTTGAACTGAGATCCACGAGCCAAATATTAACGCTAATAACGAGAACGTAACTAATACAATGTTTTTCCATAACCGCCACTTAAAGATGCCCAAATGGCTTTCCCAGCACGAAATCGTCTCGACAACGGCTGGAATGCTGATGCCGAGGATAGAAAAGAATATTGCACCGACTAGCGAAATGAACGGATCCAAATCGGGTACTAGTATCGCCATGACCACTGTAAAAAGAAAAATCAAAATGTGTCACAAACATATCAATTATTATCTTCTGACTGAATTAAATTACGTTTATATAAGACGTGCCTATAAAATGCATGTTAATCCTTGTGCTATTCATATTTTTCTTACATTTAAGAGTGTTTAATGTTTTAGTTCTATAATACCAGTTAAAAGTTATTGAAAGTTATTGAAAACATTAGACTTCTTAGGTTTATTTCTTTCTTTCCTAATCAACGACAAGAAATTTTTATTGTGAGCAAAAATAAATTCAAGCTAGTTTTATTTTGACATCTTTACTTTTTCGTTAATGTTATTTATTAATTTATTAAATACTTGTTCTTTTTCCAATAAATTATTAATAAAATGAGTTTTATATATATATATATATATATATATATATATATATATATATATATATAATGAAATATCAATGATTCTTTACACTTTTTTAATTATATTATTTTTATTCTTTATATACTTTCAAAACTAATGATTTATGAGAGCCACAGTCGCCTAAACTGTATCTTTTACAATATATTACAAGAAACCTTAGGTGTAATAATTATTATTGAAAGATTAAATACTGTAATAATGAGTATCTAAAACAGCGAGCTACAATTTGCAATATTTGTTTTTGTTTAAATCAGGACTAAATGGGAAATATAATTTAAAAATAACTTAAGTAATACGTATTCGGCAATTCTATCCTAAATATTCGTGACATCATGTTTACGGAAGCTTTTAATAAACGGAAAAATCCACCGCGATCATGAGAAATCTAATCGCATTCAAGCGGTTCAGCAAACCGAAATTCCATTGCACCAAATGAAATAATTGATCCTAGTCGAAGCAAGCAGGCAATTTCTTTCTTTCTCAGTAATCAAAAAGACGCGTTGCACGTACATGCACACGAAGTGGGTGACACCAATCATTCAGTCGGCTCACCGATCGGGTTCTCCGACCTCCTCTCTACCGAGAATGATTCATCGTGGTTTAATAGTGGTTTCACCGTCTCGCGATCGCTGGAGTAACGCAAAAACGCGAACCGGAAAACGTTACGGGAAAGCGGCGTAAACTCTTTGAGGCACGTTGGTATGAAAAACATGCCGTCTCTTTAAGTATTTGACGACTATCTAACCATTTCGCCGGACTCGTATTGCATTTGTCGATAAATCGGTTGTATCTCACGTAACATAAATCCCACGAGAAAAAGGGAAAAAAATATTGGTTCGTAAAATTAGTGTTACATCACTTTTATGTTTAAATTTGCATCTAAACGAGTTAAGATCCCGATAAAAAAAAGCGGGGAGAAAATTTATAGCGCGAAAATTCTATCAGATCCGGAATAAAAATTTATGTTTACTTTTAATTCTTTTTAAAAACCACTTTTTTTAGAGATCCATTTATAGATACGAAAGAAGATACGGGTTGCTAATGCAAACGATTCGTGAATCACTCGCTTATAAAGGCAACAGTCGTTTTCCTGTATCGAAACTACTTCTATTCTTTCTCATCCTTTCCGATCAAGTTAAAAAACCACTTACGCCTACGATAACCGGTTATTCGCGTTTACTAACACCAACCGTCACTTCGTAAAGCCGAAATATTTTATCGCCGAAATATTTTAAATCGATATTCTTAAAATTAAATTTACATTCTTTTATCTGAAGAGAGTACATTAATTTTTTTTTCTAGATTGAATGTATTTTAAATGCAGTAATAATTAAATTAACGTCTTCCAACGTCAATCCAAATAATATAAGATTATTTTACCTGTTAATATGACGATGCATATCCTTAGCATCGCCTCACCGCTGGCCGCGTACCTATGACTGAAGAAGGGCTTTACGGAATCCCATATAATCTCGAGCGGCACGAAAAGCTGCAGGCCATAAGTGAAGAGGACGGCCGCGGCAATGAGGACCTTTACTACTTGTGCCAGACTGAAACATTACTTTCTCATTATTACCTTCATCCACATTCAAAGTGCCATTTAGTGAGAGATATTCCAACTTACATTTCCTCCGTTGGTAAATTTAACGTGATGCTGGCCTCCGATTTCTCGCCGAATGCGACATAACCGAACACGCCCATCATAGCGTAAAGGCCGACGACTATCGACATCGTGACGTTGAGTACGCTAGGACATCCCAGGAAGTGCTGCGGCTGTTTCATGTTGTTAGCCACGGGCATCACCTGCGATCACAATCGTATCAAAATATTAAAAAACGTGCAATTATTTGTGAATTATCAGCTTATAAAAGGCAGCAGTTGTGTATCGAGCTATTTCTATTTTTCTGCTATCCTTTCTAAAGTATCATCTATATGCCTGCGACGTCCAGTCATTCGCATCTTTCAATAACGCTAATCGTCATCGTGGAAATTAGCAACGTGAAACTTACAACGCCGATACCTTCGATGGCGAATATCACAGTCGCAAAGAAACGGGGCAGCTGCTCCACCGAGGCGAACAGCTTGTCGTTCTTGAACGATTGCAGGTCGCTACTACTGAAGATGTAGTAGAGCGTGATTGAGAAGCCGGTTATCATGAAGGTGTTCGCCAGCATCGAGAACGGCACCATGTACTTCAAATCACGCACTTGACCGAGCAGCACCAAGGCCGGGATCAGTGAGAGGATGAACAATTGTATGTCCATTTCCCTGTTGGTGTGGAAATCCGCGATCTGAAAACAAAAACGAGACTGTTAACGCTGATCAAAGAATAAATTTGCCAAAGTATCTAAAAATTTATCTGAATAGAGTTTTAGAAATAATAACTTTGTTGGGCCATCGAGATAATTATGAAGGGCGCTCAAACACGATGAGCAATGTTGCAAAAAGTTTTAACATTCTAGCAATCAATCAGATTAATGAGCTAGAGCATAATTATTTTTATTATATTTCAACGAAATTGTATTCTTATTACAGTATTATTAAATAATAAAACATTTGTAGTATATATACTTTATGTGTGCGTAATTCCGTGTCCACATTTACGTTTTAAAATGTCTCATCTTTTTCTGTTTAAATTCTCCCAATTAAAATTCAATTGTACTGTAAACCATAACTTGAGTCATTTCTTCATATATATTTTTAAAAATAAAGACAGCAAGACTTATTTAAGTGATTTAAGTAATTTACTCGTTTTTAATTATAAAAATTATATCATATTATAACAGTCGTAAAAATCGGATGGCATGGAATGTCGATTAATGTATCGTCGCAAACATAAAATAGATGACTCGTGAATGTGATACATAATCCGTAATGCAGTGATAAGATACAGATAATAGAGAAAAAAAACTATTAACAATAATTGTAACCTGAGACATGCGATAAACTATTAATTATTATTGCTGTGTTATCAAATATGTATTTATCTTATTCTACTTCACCAACAAACATAAATTAAACTAAACTTTTTCAGTTTTCTAAAGTTATCTGTTGATTAAATGTAATAATCATCGTGTATGGAAAAATATATCTATTCAATATCGCGAAATTGCAAAAATTGTGAAACACCAGTCAGTTCATCAAATTAACTTTGTATCGTACTTTATACAATAGTATCTTCGAGCTGTTAGTATAGAAAATTAACTCTCCCCGTCAGATCGCATTTAACTGACCTCGTTAATGTATGCCTAATATTTTGAGTAAACAATGTGAAAAGATTGCATGACACAATAAGCATGACGAATAGTATAATCACAATGTAAAAAAAAAAACATTTTCATACTCATTAAACTTACATTAGATTTCTTACATAATCTTTACTGCAAGCAGGAGTTAACTTACAGCTGAATGAGACAGAAATGTATAATATTTATAAGTTGTGCTCATCGTGTCAAGCATGTCTTATGCATAGATAAACCATCTGACTGTCATGAATTATGCAAGATGCATACCTGCTTAAGGGACTTAGAAATGAACACGACGTAAACGCACGACCCACCCACGTATGTCGCGCACAGCGCCGTGTTCACGAATATCTTGCTGCTGTGGGCCCAAGGCCTGAGCGACTTCGGACCACAGAGAAAGGCCGCGTACGCCGTCTCGGCGTACGTCATCTGCGGCGTCTTGGTCCGCCGGCAGAGCACGTGAGATGAACGCACCAGTATATGCACGCAATGGGCGCAAATTATGCCAATTATAATCGTGCCGATCCCGCCGAACAGTAGCCCGCCGTTCTTTATCGCGTGCGGCATAGCCAGAATTCCTGTCCCCAGAGAGGATTTCAGGAGGTGCGCCAAGGCTCCCAGATCCCTGAAACGGGCCAAACGTGAAATCTTAGACGTTACTGGTTCTCATTTCTTTGCTAAATACACAAAACGCGAACGAAATGTAGAAAAATGCGTCCTCTACATTTTTTAGCGCAATGAATTTAACAATTACTTTTAAATCTATTTGTAACAATTTTTGTTATGTATGCGTTTTATTTTCAGTTTCTAGTTGGTATTCATAATTTGTTGTTATGTTTAAAACTTATCTTAAATATAACTTTAAGACTTCATGAATTAATTATATTGTTAATATATATATTTTAAAAACATTTTTGAGTTTAAAATTAACATGTTAACACTCTTGAGCATAAAATTGTGGGTGCAAAAGTATGAATTTTTCTGTGTTTATAGATTTAATAAAAACTATAATTTTTCAATATTTTTTTAATTTTTGTGCATTTTAAACATTTTAAAACCTTTTTCTTTAAATTTTTTTATAAACTATAAAAAAACTTTTAACTATAAAAAACTTTTTTCTAAATTTTGCGAATTTAAGATAATATTGTTTTCATTAATATTTTAATATTAATTTGACACATGCCGATAAAGACTGTAGATACTTACGAAGTCGCATGTCGTTTGTCACGATGCTCGAAGGGATCATACAATTCATCCCTTTCCGAATATTCACCAATATTCGGAGCAATCTTTGTGCTAAAAATGGATAAAAGTTAAATTATTATACAAAACATTAAATTAAATGATTGAGATAAGGAAAGAATGTAATAACATGTGCATATGGAATGAGAGCATTAAAGATAATATATGTTTGTAATAAAAGAAAAGGCTTTTCCTTTCTGATATTTTTTTACTTATATTCACTTTGTTATTACTTTAAAGCATTAATGTATTAAAAATTATCGTCTTCAGTAATAGTTGTCTGTATAACTTGCATTAAAAAGTAGATAATATTTTCGGACAAAAAAAACATATAACATTTATCCATAATTCATAATATTTCACTTCTGATAAAAGAAATTTCTATTCTTCCTCTTGAAAAATCATATTGCTCACTGCAAGTTTTATATAACAATACATTAAATTCTAATTAAAAACATAAATTTAAATATAACATTTTTAGTGAGAATCTTGAAGGACTTATACACAATTATTTGTCACGTGACGTTTGATAACAAAAATTAAAAGAATTTCGATCAAGTGTTATAAGGAAAACACAACAAGCTTCCTATCTTCGCGTAAAAAGCGATACAATCGCATTCCACAACGATCATTCTTGATCAATAATGATTACCGTTGCAGACATTGCGCATATAAGCGCGTTATCTACGATTGAAGCTTATCGTTTAAGAATGACGCGTTCAAGGGGAAAGCCCTTGTCAGTCACGTATTTAAATAATATCTGCACCATTTTAGCATAGTTATCATATATAGGAAATATCAGCAAGATTTTTTGCGACACAATTAACGAAATTTATGTTCTAATTAATGTTTATTTATTTTGCTGGTCAAGTCATCACACGCAGACAATAGAGTAATATTAATGATATATGGCGGAAGTACCTGCTACTAAATTCCGTCATGGGATTGCCCGACTGGATTTTCTCCGCTCGACCCATGGCGATCCTGTGCAAGAATAACAATGTTATATAAGAATTATAAAAAGAAAATGAAAAAAGATTATTCTTTATATAGGAAATTATAGGATCCTATGCGAATCGAAAAATTGGATATTTATATAAAGAGATAGATAAAAAATGTGTTTACTTCTGCTTTGAAAATATGCATACCTATTGAAAAAGAGATTCAAAATTATATTGAAAACATATTGCTAAAACGTTTTCCTCAAAACATTATTTTTCAAAACGGTAATTGCGACAACTCAAATATACTTTATCCGGTAGTTTATTACAATTTAAAACTATTTTTTTAATAACATTCGTTCATGAAAACTATTTCCAAATCATTAAAATTATTTTCAGGTATTAAATTTAATTTATCTAGAAAATTTAATACGCGCGCGTAAGTGCATGTTTAATAAGCGTTACATTCTTTTATTCTAATTTTGCATCTTACTTTTTTTAATAAAAGGATATTTTTTAATTAAAAACACATATTATTTATCCGTCTCAATAAAAATTTGACGTGGTGTTAAAAAAGCACTCTATTTTTCGATTTTATGATTCTTTAAATACATCTAATAATATAAACAGAATAAATTACACAATAAATTATTACATTATTTCTTAATATTAATTAATTAAATGCTAGTAAATTGTAAATAAATTAATTTTATTCAAATTATTGATACCTATACGTTTAAAGCTTATGTTATAATACGTTATACGCTTATAATACGTTACAAGCTTATGTTAAATTTTAAGAGCATAAAAATAAATTTAGAAATTATTTAATATTTCTTATTATAAGAATAAAGAAATGTGTAATTGCAACATTAACAGTCGTACAGAAAGAACATCTTTATTTTTTTGCTGAAAATAATTATTTTGAGCCAAAAACAAGTAAAAAATTTAATTATTGGACGTTATTAAGGTGATTGTTCAAATAATAAAACTTTTACAAGTTACCATGTTTAAGCGTTTTACATAATTATTTTAATAATCGTCTTACATAACTATTATGATTTAATTGTTTTCTAATTTTTTAAAATTGTTATAAAATTGTTTTCTAATTTATAACTAGCAAAATTTTTAGAATTTACAGTAAATTTTTCCATGTATCAATTCATAAAATTCTTGATTTTTATTAATGCACATATACATTGGAGTTATAAAAAATCGATAATTTTAGAACTAAAAAGAATTACTAGCGCATTGAATAAGATAAACGTTATCTGATCATACTGTTTGGAAACGGAAGGCTTCCTCGGCCATATCACATTGTAAATATAAAACAATCAGCTAAACAAACATTGATTGACCGCGATTTTTTTTACTAATGCGAATCAGTGTTAATCCGTGAAGCATTCAAAAGAATAATCATACTATGATTGGCGCCACAATCGATTGCAATATCTTTTTTTAACATTTAATTATCGATATTGTTACGTGTTATAGACAAGATTATATACACGTGCAACTAAAGTCTTTATGCTTGTATCTATGTCCATGTAACTCATTGCGGAAGTTTTTAAACTGATAAAATTGTATCATTAACATTTTTGATAACAAAAAAAACGTGCTAAAGTCAATGCCAAGTTACGTTTTGGATTAGTCATTCGGAAAAATTGTTACACTTTTTGCTCCTGCTTCTCTATGAATCAGCATTGATAAATATTTAAATTACAGAAATCTGCGAGTTTCTGAAGCTACTGTTTAACAAGATTAATACGCTGTAATGAAATCTTGGAGATATATTGCTTTTCAAATTTGCTACTTATAATTTAAATAACTCTAAATAAAGAAACGATCAATAAAAAGATCCAATACCAGTTTTGTTTAATCAGATGTAAAAGGTTTGCAAAGCAATAATGAGATCTGTGAAAAATCAATTGAAAGTTTTATCAACGAGAATTGTGACATTTAATTCAAGGCTTGTGTGTATGCACTCAATTATTATCGATCGTCAATTTTATCTAATGTTTTGATTTATTGATTGTGAGATATTAATGGCGTATATTAATAAGGACAACAAAAGGAATTTAGATAGGAAAAATAGCACAGCGAAAGAAAAGAGATGCGAATTTCTTAAGACTTGTTGACAGAAGTGGTCAGTTGCGTAAAGGAAAAAAAATACAGATCTAACATGTACGTACACGTTATACATCTGACAAATGGACACTATATGATGCTTCACCTTGACCAATTTTCTTAAAAAGTTTCTCCGAAGTTTATTTGCCAATAAAAACCATGCGCGCTTGTGTTCCGACGACCGATGACGAAAATACTTCATCGATTGCGATCCAACGGACAGCCCAGGATTCGCATGGGAAATTAATGGGATAAAAAAAAGTCAGAGTTGTGTAAGAAGAGGGCCCCCTGCACCCGAGATTGCAGCCGGCCGATAGCGATCAATTCTTGATCTGCTTTCGCCATTTTACGTAAAAGCGCCCGGAAAATGACTCGATATTACGCGAATAAATTCACCACGTTCTCACTCAGTAGTAGCAAACAGATCTAAATGAATGATTGTGGATCTTTGAAGATCCTTGATTGTATGAGCGTAGCGCGTTGAAATCTCTATACGAGAGATTTCAATGTTGCGAAGGTCTCACGCAATTGAAACTACAACTCATAAATATTCCACAAAGAGCAAAGAATAATGCCGACAAGAAAATATGCAAGGACAATGATTGCAATTTGCGAATAATTGGAATTTAACCGCGGAAAAAATATCAAACGTTATAATGAAAGATTTAATATTATATAATTATAATAATGAATAGCATTATAATTGCAAACATTCATAAGTGTATATAAATAAATATATAATTATGTCTGTAAATTAAGTGAATTTATTAAAACTGTAAAATAAATAAATTTAAGTAAAATAATAATTTGACTAAAGTTCTTATTCGATTGAAGAATTTTCATTTTTAGCAATATAATATTTAATGTATTAGCTAAAAAAATAAAAAAAAAGAAAGCATTTTACTTCAAAAGAAAAAGATTAATGTATTAATATATTTAACATTACACACACACACACACACACACACACACACACACACACACACACACACACACACACACACACGTATATAATCAATATTTTTATTTCTACATTAATACGTCATATCGCAAGATAAGACGTAACAAGATCTGTTTCTCGGTACATTTTGCCAGTAGCGATTCTTTATAAGTTAATCAATAAATTAGTTCTCGCAAGATAGATTATTTCACAGAAGATAAGATAAATTTTATTGTAGATAATTATATATAAATCTTATATCACAGATTGAGTGTCAAGTGGTTTTTATTCGCAAAGAGATTTCAAAAGAATTTAATTAAATGAGATATCCACACTTTGTCATCTTTAGCTGTCATAACTTGTAAAATTGTCTTCGTGTATGTGTGTATGTGTGTTTCAAATTTATTTAAGTTTTAAAGTTATTTAAAGAATGATTATCACATTTTAAATTATTTATAATAGACATCTTGTATTACAAATCATCCTATCGTTAGTATCGTTATTATTTTTATCTGCTATGGTAAAAAATTGAAAAATCTGATAAAATTTAGACTTTTTAAGACTTTTACAAGTTAGGATTTATTTATATTAATAACATATTAACATATTATGAAAAAATAACTGTCAATATATTGTAAAATCCTATAAAATATATCAATCTGCATTGTATAATCTATTGTTTGCATTGCTTTAATAATTAACTGCAAGTAATTTAATTACGCGACGTTCATTACACTTTTTTTGGCAGGTCAGTAAGTTAATGCAATGTTTACATCGCATGAAACATTACATCTCAAAGAGAAATGCCTTTCGAATCTTATTGCATTTCGAAAGGTCTCGTGAATGTCCGTCTCTTTCAGCGATATCCGATATTTGATATTTGATAAAAATGTAAACATCTACAATGATATTTACAATATCGATGTATGTATCTAAATATTGTTCTTCGCGCGTATCGCTTTTATCGGATCGATTGTTTATCGTATGTTAATGGAGAAGAATAAGCGCGCATCAAACAGGATCACTTTATAATAATGCTTTATGAATTAATCTTTTATCAACTAAATACCTAACACAAATTATTATCAGTTAAATCTATTAGCTAAATCCGTATTCTTTTCTTATCCATACGATAGGACATTCATTTATAAAAGGCTAACTGTACGTAATTATCACATATCGTTTCTTAGCAAATGTTAGCACAGCGTTTAGGAATGTCTGTCATAAATCATAAATGTAATGCAACAGTACAATTTATTAAGTGTGTTACACCCATTGTCTCATTGAATTTTCATAAGAGACTTTTTAATTTTTATCGATTCTAAATATTTAATGACTTTAGAAAATAATCGTTAAAATCGGCACATCAGAACATTTCACAACAAAAAAAATTGTACGTTTTATGCAGTATTAAAATATATCGTGGAAATGCTTTGTAATTAAAAAATTCTTATACGTTCTTAAAAATATTTACAAAGGGATAGACACTAAAACTGCTTTAGTTATCTTAAGAATGTTAATTTAGAGATTTTGTCTTACAACGCAATTCTAATTTCAACACAAAGTCAGTCGTTAAAATTTCTCATAAAGATTCAATAGAGCAATCTCGTAAAGATTCTAAGCAAATCTGCATATATTTATGCAAAATAATTCGTATCGTTTCCCGCAGCCGCAGGCTATGTCTACATATAGATGTAAAAATCGGTTCAGTAAGAAAAATAAATCAATTGACAACAGGATAATTAAGAGAATTAAGTTAGTATCTAATTATGTATCATAAAGTAAGAAAAAGTTTTACAAACTAAAGAAACATAATAATGTTGATTATTTTTAGAAAATATAGTCGGAAAATATATAAATAATAAAGAAAAATAATTTTATATTAACAAAAAGTATATCATTAATATAAAAAGATTACGTCATAGTGTGCAATTTAATGACCGGAAAAAGATATATTAAATAGCATACTATGATATAAGTTTTTTATATATTAATAATATAATTATATATTTAATTAAAAACTGTATATTGCCCTAGTCCTTAACACCATGTAAAAATTTGATTATCATACTTAAATTACTGCTATTTAATTTTCTCAAAAAATTATTTTCGTTTTCATGATTTCATAAAACTGACTGAGGAATACTTAAACTTCACATTTATTATATAGACAGAACTATTTCGTTTCCTTCGAGTGAAAATACACAATTTTCGAGTAAACAAGCCGTCTCTAAATCAGAATCTTCGTCGCAACCTTCGGGCGATGATTCAAGTAACAAAAAGTCTATTTTCATAAATTTTCTCGAATACATTTACGACACGCGCGTAACTTGTGCCGTTAAAGTCATACTTACTCTTGCGAATTGAAACGTGGACGCGAAGATGTTTGACTTGCAAAGAAACTTGCTTTATTTCTTTCTCTGATGACGTTTGAAGTGCACCGAATCCTCCGGATTTACATTGTCACTCCGCGCATATGGAAATGTCGTTCCCCTCGTTTAATTGAACGCGCGAATTATTTCCTTATTCTACGATCCAGCTTAAACTCTCGCGCGTTAGAGGCCTTTATTTTCTCTCTGTCTCTTTCTGTTTCCCCTCTTCTCGTGGAGCACGATGCGCTCACGTGAGTTCCGATCGAGCGAGAATTATATACTGAGAGTTCTACCCAAGGTCTCTCGTACCCTTCTGTCTTTTCTCTCTCGTAAAGGCTACATTTATAATATAACGAGATAATAACTTATCAGCAGATTATTAAATCTATCCAAGTATGATTTGCAAGTTTCCCAGACAAAAATCTAGACGAATCGCGATCCCGATAAACCCCGCGGCCCGCGCGAGGATACAATGACCGACTGATCTTCGCCGATTAAATACGGTGATTATATATACTGTTAGTCTTACTGATATCGCGAATCTACGTCGCGCGGATTTTTCGGGAAGATAGTAATTTGAAGATCGCACGTTCTCGCGCAGCGAGGTTGCGATCGGACGGATTCTTTCACTACGGCGACGACGAAAACTCGTGCGGCGGCTCCACCATGAAGAACTTCGCGATTCCCGTGACGAATTGTAATCTAACAATAATAACTCATCCGCGTAGTGTGCTCCTCGAATTCCATCGGAAGTTAACGTCGTCGTTTCCGCGATGGTACGATCTCTCTGGGGGTTTGCTCTCTCACGTGGACGGATCTGGCGGTCATCCGGGAGACCTGGCTGACTCCTCTCGTCGTTCGAAACCACTGAATGGAGTCCGCGTGGATGGATAGCGGACCGCAAATTAATCTCCCGTCGATTCCGCTGAGCTCCCCCCTTTTTTTCTTCTTTTTACCGGTCTGCCGCTGAAGACGGGAGGGAGGCGATGACAATAACGAGGAGTAAATAAACGAAATTAATCCGCGGTGAAACAAATGACAGACCGCACACGACTGGGCAAGTTCCTTGGCGTTAGCCAGGTATATATATACGGGCAGTCAATACACGTGAGTGACTACCGCGAACACGAGCTTCCTCACTCGTATACATCGAGTACACCGAGAAGGGAGGGAGTAGATAGTGACAGCGTGTAATATACTCGATTCGACGTACGCTTTGGAGTGCGCGCGATAAACGGTGTGGGCAGGAATCAAAGCAGGCAAATTCGCTTGCTGGCACATCATAGGTCCAAAAAAAAAAAAAAAAACAAAATCACTTCATACGAATAATCAGAGGGCGTGGGATTTAAATGTCGTGGGCCGACACACGCACAAATCGTTTGAAGAGCTCGTTGAAACGTTCTTTCAGAGCTAAACGATTAATTGGCACCATTACCGTGCAAATGTAAAGAAGAAGGCGAACGATAATCTGGCTTCTTTATTTCTCTTTGGAAATTTGTTCGTCAAATCCTGTCACATAGTCGGCAATATATAAAACAGATGTAGAACGTGACGCGCGTAAAATAATTACGAAGACATTCGTAAACAAGTATTTAGGTAAACTTGGATGTACGAAATATAGGGATACTCCTCGGTGTTTGCGTGTTTTCATGAATGAGCAGTCTTAGTGTGATATCGGAGATAACAACATCCGAACACAACGAAATTATATTATTAAGGCGCTTTGTAATATTTCAAAACCGTGCGACCATCGGATCTGCTTTCCGCTTTCACGTTCTTCCCTTCCGCCTAATCTTTCCTAAGCGGTACGTCGCTTCCGGTTCTCCATCCTATCCCAGCGCGCTTATCCTCGCTCGAGCGGGCTCGAGCTCGAACGTGTAATTAATCGATTAACGGCACTTTTACAGAGAGAGAGATCGAAGGATCGGTTTAAAAAAAAAAAAAGAAGAGAAACGAACGCGAGCGGACCACCGCGCCGCGCCGCCGCTTAGATCGCCGGTATAATCGTCGACACGTCGTCGGCCTCCTGGAGAATACTATACGTCGAGTAGCGGCGTGAATCGTGTTTCGTATTACCCATAGGGACGTCGCGCGGTTATCCGACTGTGCGAGATCGGCGCTGCTGATCGTTTCGCGCCTCCGGATCTCGCGCGCGCGCGTTCCCTTTCACCTTGTCGCCTCGTCTCCTTCCGTTCACCGGGCGCGCGCATATGCCATCTCCCTTCGTCTTTCTCTCGGCAAGAAGACCCCCGTAGGCCCCAGGGACCCGTGGGCCCCTACCCTTCAGCCTCCCTACCCCATCCCACCTCCTCTGGACCGCTGCGCCGCGCGCAATGCAGTTTCTCATTGTGGCCTGTCGCTCTTGTTCCACATCGCGATCGCGGCGCAACTCGGCGCGCGCGTTACGTAAATGCCGGCCAAGGGAAACTGATGGTGTTTCTCTCCTCCCCCTCCCCCGGGAATGTCGCAAGTCGCCACATTCCGATCTTTACGGAAATTAGAGGTCCTCGATCACCGGCGTGACAGTATCGGTCACGTTGATCTCGAACATGTAAAGGCGAGAAAATCGCAAGGGGGAGGAAGGAAGGAGAGAAGGAGGGGAAAAAAAGAACGACCGAGATACATACAACGTATCACCCCTCACGATGCCAACCAAGCCCATAACGAGAGCGCGGAGCACGAGAGATTATTTCTTCCCGCACGGAACACACTGCGCGGGGAAAGCAAGCGCACGGAGATTTCCTGATGGCGTACGTCTGACCCCTCGTCCTCATCCTTTCGCTTCGCCGGCCACTCCGCGAGAAGTCCTTCGTCTTCTATCGCGGTTAATTGCCCGCGACATCATCAAGTTACATCACCTCTGATTTGCGTAGCTCGAATTATATTATCTCGCGGCAGGGAGAGAGTTCATTTGCTAGAGCGTCTCAAGTAGTTTGATAAGCTATCGATCAACATTCTTCCTGTTTCGTTCCACTATATTCTTTGACAATCAACCAGACGCTCTCTATCGTCCCAAAAATCTGCAAAATAACACGGGTTGCATCATTTAAAGATTATACGTGTATATTAAGAGATTATATGTGCAAATTTGTTACGTTCGGGCGAACAATAACAATATATATTTATGTACACGCGGTAACATCATGACAGATTAAATTGAAAAAATGATAAGTCTTAAAGATTGTGTCAATTTCTTCTTTCGGGTAATTAAGAAGTTAAAGAAGTCGACGCTCTAAATAGATTTTTTTTTAATTTGCAGAAATTAATCTCGAACACTTGACAAACTTAAAGTGAATCTAATCTTTTTTCAAGTTTTACGCGATATAATACTACATTATGTAACAACTGCGGAAAGTCGGCTTTTTCGGCACGAGTGAACGCACGAGCCAAAGACGAGTGCATGTGAGTATGATAACGAAGATAAAGAAATTAAAAATAATCAAACGTATAGAAAAGCTTTTCTGCACGATTTACACTATCTATTAAAAAACAAAAATTGTGTAATAATGAGTTTTACTTGTATGAAAAAACTGTCCCGTGTGGAAATCGGCAACTATCGCACGAAAAGGATGACTTTCGACGCACATGTAAAATTTTATTGCGTATCCGCATTTCTAAGAAAAGTCGTACCAAGATCAGCAGCCACACGATGCAAATAGCGATGTTCTTCGCGAGCATCGTCCTCGTGGCTTCCGCCCACTTGGTCGACGTCTCGATTAGTATGGGTATCAGCAGCATGATCGTCGACATACCCAAGGCGGAAAACAAGCCCAGCAAGGGTACCATTTGGGGCACGGCGATGGCCAGCAGTGCTACGTACGGAAAGAAGGACAAGGACGAGTTACTTCCTAGCAATTACAGTCGGCATTCGTGCTGCCGCCGCTCGTGATCGCGATACGCTTACTGGTGCCGATTACGCCGCCCAGTCGGAGCGAGCTCTCATAAAATCGTTGATGCAGCGAGCTCCTCGCGGCGACTCTCGCACGAATCATGGGCCACAGCACGCTGATCGGGACGTAGTTCGCCAATCCGAAAGTAAACAGGACCGATAGGGAAATGGCTATTTTCACCACTTGAGCCAAGCTGTAAAATGAGAACGATAAGATGAATGGGCCATGAATTGTAATTCCCTCAAGTGCCCCCCGTGAGGACCGAGACACACTTGTGACTGATACGAATCTAAAATTTTATCGCGAAGATAAATATTTAGATTCGAGATATGGTAGTGATATTCTTTTTTTCTTTCTTTTTATTTCCGGCTTAGGCATGTCAGCAATTTATAGAGCAATTACATCAGAAACGAGGGATCTAGATTAGCACTCAGGTATAATTAAGATGATACCGTATAATTTCGTTCGTTCATAACGATTGACGAGAAATTATCACCGATTATTCATCCGGAAATATCGCATTATTAATGTTATTTAAATTTCAAACTGCCTGCAGCAGCATCGCAGGAATGCAGTGTAACTTTATTAAATCATTGAACGAGGTGTGTACTATTATGTAGGCTAACTCGAATATTTGCGCCGCAGCAATCAGAAAGAAATGGAAGGAGTGAAGGTAATTTGCTCGCGATCACTTTGTTATATGCGTAACCACTCTTTATTATGCTACATTAGCATGGTGTTGTGATTTCAATTCTTCTTCTATTAATAAATATTAACTAACCACATCGTGAATTGAATCAATTTGTCAATAAATTATGCAACAATGTATAATAACAGCGAAAATAAACGTTTTATATTTCTAACTTTTTATAGTAGTAAAGATAAAGTTTCCATCGATATAATTTATTTATCTTAATAATATTTGTTAGATTTTATCTCCCCTTAGTTAATACTGATAAATTAAGTTTTTGATATGTATTATATCAGATTTTCCCAATGCACGTAACTCAATGAAGAAATTCTATAACAAAATTATAAGATAAGCTACGTTACTGGATGTGTGTTTCATGCCTCGTGTACATTTCGTGTTAATAGATGATACAGAACGTTACGTAAAGATAAATGATCGATTTAGCAATCAATGTAAAATCAAAGCGTATCGATTAGAAGATAAGCCTGATAAATTACAATGAAATTTTCTTAATAAATTGCAATGGGATTTTCCCAGAGTAGAACACATATTGTGATTAACGACACATAAAATTTATTGTCCAGATGCAATGACTATGATGATTCAACTGAGGTTGTCTTTAAAGTTAGATTCAAATCAGAGTCGTACTCGAGTCCTTCGCATTTACGGGGTCAAACTGACCCTCACAATTGTACATTGCGTACGTATTTTCTACGGTTGGCTGGCTCGTTTCGCTTTTGCTAAATTTAAAGTTATTCGAAGGCCTCGCCGATGGATATGTCGTCTGTTCTCGTGACTCTTACGCGAGTGTTTAAAGTAAATCGTGAATACCAAACACGTAGAGAATGCACTCGCAATCACGTAAATGTTAAGCGCATCCTGTTCTGCGATCACCGATTACGCGAGGTTAATTATACAGCTGTCATTAAAAACAGCCAGCCAACTTTATATTTACCAATTGTCGCGCGTTAATGCACAGTTTAATTGCTACTGATAACAAGTTATTTGTAATTCCTGGCAAACGGCAAATTTTATTTGCATAAAAATCTGATGTAATTTTATCAAATATTTCGTTTGCGAGTGATCCGTAAAACTAGCAAACTTTTCAACTAAGTATAATTAACTATAATTGGCCAAAAGAGAAAGGGAAAAGAGAGAAAGAAATATGTCAAATACGTTGAACTTTGAAAAGTAATAATTAAATCTAGACATGTGCGGTGCCGTAAGGGTTTCGCAAGACAGAAATTAGTCCACCTACGTCTCCATCATGGGCAAGTTCTTGATGACGGTGTCACATGCGTCCGGATACTTATTGTAACCGAGGAAACCGAAAGTCAGATAGACAACGATGTTCAGCAACGTGCTGACGGCAATCAAACGCGGCATGTGACCTGGATGCCTCATTGTGTTCTCCAGCGGCAGGTACAGGGTCATGTTGTGCAAGGCGAACAGGAAAATGGCGCAATACATGGGCACAGGCAGAACCTCCGTTAGGGCGTCGAGTCTACGGGGATCGGGGACGTCGTCCAAGAAGTAGTAGACCGCGATACAAATTCCGAGGAACAGGAAGAGAGTGCCGATAACGGAGAAGGGCGCCAGGTACTTCAGGTTCGGCACGAAGCCCAAGGTGCAGGTGAACGGAAGAAGGATGACGATATAGACGCGCGGGTCCATCTCAAACCCCGAGAAAAATTCAATCACCTGAAAATGTACACGAGGCATGAAATACATGTTATCCAATTTGTTATCTCTAAATCTAAAAAAGAGATATATCTGAGATTGCATCGAGACGAACAAAAATTTTATCGTGAAAAATGCAAGTAATCGTAATTCCTCGTAAATATCGATTTCCTGTAACTGTGTCTTATCATATTTCTTAATTTTTTTTTTAATTTCTGATATTTTTTTGCAACAATAATAAGGTGAGGTAAGACTGGCGCAAATAAGATAGAACGCCACGTTTTGATAAAATCCTTCGGACAAACTTTGATCGGTGTTTTTTTAATTGAAGTAACACGAACTAAATAATTGTAATTTCCGGGTACGAGCCCGAGCGAAAAAACTCTTCTGTAAGAAAAAAAGACTCGCGGTCAAAGACTCGATCGTCGGCTTAAAATTGAGGTCGGGAGATACGTAAAAGGATTTTCATATGTATAATAAGAATCGCCAAACGGACGTCACGATGCCGCTTTATCGTTTCGACTTCCGGCATTGGGTACCTGTGTCGTACCTGTTGGAACGACGTGGCCACGTATAAGATGTATATCACTGCGGCCTGAAAGTGCACGAAGCAAATGATCACGTTGGTAACTACGCCGAATAGCCTGGCGTACTTTCGAATCCTCTCCGGACCCGCCTGGAAGGAGAACTGCGCCGTTTCGGCGAAATCCAGCATGGGCACGTGATTGCGCCTGCATAACACCTGGGAGCACTGCACCTGTACATCGAGAAAGAGAAAGAGAGAGAAAGAGACAGGAAAACCTGCCTGCATTCGGATGCGCCTCGCGCGACAGAGGACCTTCCTTTCGCTCTATGTTTAACGGCTTATCTCATCTGCGACGCCGCGCGCCGCAGATGATTCGCAAACAATCGATTCATCGTGTAAGGTATAAGAGCAGATATCATAAACAAGAAAGAGGAAGAGAGAGAGAGAGAGAGAGAGAGAGAGAGAGAGAGGTACGCTTCTCTTTACGTTTCTCGTTAATTGTTTTTATTTTTGAAAACGCTAGTTTCGATAACGCTCTAGACTCTAGACTCTAGATGAAGGCACTTGTTCGCTTTCCCACATTCTCACGTACGATGATAATGGCCGTATGAATGCATAACGCGCCGACGACGACACCGCAGAGGATGGACATCACGTAGCCGGTCCTCCTGAAGGCGTGCGGCAGAAAGAGTATACCGGTGCCAATTGCACACTTCAATAGATGCATGAACACGGCGAAGTCTCTGTAACGATTTTATCACGGATAACGTAATTGCAACCTGTTTCTTTACTGATGTCTTATAATAGATTGTAATCAATAAGATAATATTTCAAAATCCAATTTTTAATACTTATGAACTTTTAGCGAAATTCATTGTGACAAATTACATACAGATTCGCGCACATTTTATACAAAAAGAGCAGTTTTTCCCTGAAATCTTTAAAAGTTTAGATGAATACATATCTGAAAATAATTATTCTGGTTACATCACAAAGAAATTATGTGAAACACTCAAATTGCTAGAATGTCAAAACAGTTTTTTTTAGTCTTGCTTATCATGCTTGAGTGTCCTACATAATTATTTTAATGATCCAACAAAATTATTTTCAAATTAAGCTAAATTTTGCGACACTTTAGTAAAAAACGAATTATAGGTTAAATTTTCAAAATTAAATAATTTACAGACATACACATATAGACATATATTATTAAGAATTGCAGAATTTTTTAACATTCTTTAATTATTTTAACATTGACATTTTTGTGCACAGAAAGAAAGAATGAATTTTAAAATATTTAAAATTTAGCATACATAAAAATAATTTTTTTTAACTGTTACAAAAATTATTAGAATATTTAAGTTATTTGCTAGAATGTTGAAACTATTTGCAGTATTGCTCATTACGCTTGAACGTTCTACATAATTATTTTAATGATCCAACAAAATTTTATCTGTATTTGTAGCTAAATTCTAAGATGTTCCTTATTAAGGATCTTCTTAATAAGTTGAGAATAGTAAAGGTTTAGATTTTTAACATTTTAGATATTTAAAAATTTATGTAAACAAGTATTGATTCCCGTTTCAAAATAGTCGACCGAATAATCAAGATAACACCTAGACAGGAAATGAATAGTCATATAATTTTAAAAGTCATTCTTCGAAAGTCTCAATAATTTAAAAAGATTTGAAAGTACGTGTATATTAAAATGTTAAAGAAATCTTATTAATAATATAGAATTAACTGTTAGTTTATCAGAACTTACACGTATAATGAAAATTTATATTATTGTATTTTATACTGAAAACATTTTTCATACCTCAATTGCGATAAATACTTCATTTTGTATTGCATAATTGGTCATGCATAGTATATACAAAAGAAAACATAATGTGCAACATTATTACTTTTTAGAAGATACAAGATATCTCTCATTTTTGGATTAAAAAAAATTAATTGTTTACTTTTTAGTTACTTTTAATAGTTTAAACCTTAGTGAAGCAAATTAAAGATAAGAAACTTGCACAAAAATGTTTATTAAGTTATAAACTGTTTGCAAAACTTTCAACGTGTTTTACTCAGAACAAAATTGTTACCACAATAATTTTTTTTTTTAATTTGCTTGACTCAAAAATTTTCTACGAAATATTCACATTTTCTTTTCTTGTTTGAATTATAATAAAATAATAGTTTTAATTTTTTATTTTTTAAGAAAATCTTGGGGGGAAAAAACAAAAAAGGATTTTTTCAAAATTCTGCCGTTTTTTGCACGTACACATACGCACACACACACATGCGCATATGCACGCACGCAGACATAAAATATATTTTTTTTATTAAATTACGAATTTATATAAATAAAAAAATTTCTTTTAATCTCCCATTTCTGCATCTTAAATTATAGCAACAGTGAGACGGTATTTTTTTACGCGCTCTTAAAGATTTACAAATAAATAATTACCCAAAATATTTCTTTTTTAAAAGACATATAAGATAAATAAAAAACTATGTAAGAAATATTCAAACAATATCAAACAATAAATGTATTAAATTTAATTTCTTTACGAGAGATAACTTTTACATTTTTTCCTTCAAAAATTCTTAGAAATAAGTATAAAAATAAAACTGAATATCTCTTTCAATATTCTTTAATTCACTGCACATTGCTTGTTTGTTTATTAATATAAAATCATGTATAAAAATCATATATATCTTTAAAAAGATTTTAATTGATCTAAGGTAAAAGTATAAAACGTACGAGGTCAAAGGTGCGGATGGGCGATCAGCGAAAGGATCGTATTCATCCTCCTGAGTCTGCCGTTCAACTTGAACATCTTCCATGTTTCGTTTCATTGCGATGTGAGATCTGTTGTCATCGTCGATCGAGAACGCAGATACAGTGAAACGGAATATCTTAATACTTAAGGCGAGACTTATCTTACTTGTCGATCATATCGCGCGTTGCCTGGAACTCCGCAAGGTTCGTCTCCATTCCTGGAGCTCTTCGACAATGCGAAGCATCCGGATCTCTCACTCGCGGATTCCGTCGGACGATGACAACCGATAAATTATCTATTAACCCTTCTTACGCGACATTCAATGGCGTTATTAATGCACCTTTGCGAAGCAGAAGCGGCATTTAATCTCGATAGGAGAACGCATTTGCACGTAACGCGATTGTCGAAGAAAACGTGACGGTTTCAAAACGCAGCAGTTACAAAACGCGATTAAGCCAAACGGACTGACAATTACCTCTCGTAACTTCATTTGACATTTATCCAAGGAGTACGAAGTCGTCTCGAATTATCGATTTAAATATCGCCTGTGTTCTGCGAAATTACAAGGAAAGAAAGAAAGAAAGAAAGTGACTCTTAAACTAATAATACAAAAGTATATTATACATTATAATTTTTAATTAAAATACTGCTAAAATTTCTCTACATGTTTTCTTATCTGGATTATAAATCATATTCAAACTCAGTGTGTTTAAAATTATCATTAAAAATTAATAAACGCGGAAGAATTACAAATCAAAAACATACATACATATATATATATATATATATATATATATATATGTATGTTTTTGATTTGTAATTCTTCCGCGTTTATTTATATATATATGTATATATGTAGGACAAGCGTATCATTATTACACATGAATTATAACTTTTCTTATTCTTCGATAATATCATTTGCAGGACCCAAACAGTACATGCTTTTACAGATTACATCTAAGAATATGGTACAACTTCTATGTTCGGATTTATTATTAAAATATAAATTATATTGTATGTTATTATTCTATGATTATAGAGGCATAATTACTTTGATATTCTGTTAATGAAAGATACAAGTTCTAAAAGCAATGCACCAGTGATAACATAGGGAAAGTCCTGCCAAATTGAGACGGCGCCTAAGCCGGATACTATAATTACCAACCAAACAAAACACAGTAATAGTTTAATTATTAATAATGATATTTTTAATTTAATTTCTATACTTCCCTATATATATATATATTCCCTTACCCTGTATATTTATAACATTTAGGATACATAACTTCCCTTTCTCTTTCTTTCTTTTTCTTCATGTATCTTCTCTCCTCTGGCAAAATTTTTGTTTATTACAGAAACGACGTTTTGACCCTTGATTTGGGTCCTGTTCAGGTTATAATAATATTAATTGGAAAATGTTCGACATAAATCTTGATAGATTTGAACCAAACGAATTACAAAATCACGTTCTAAAATAGAAGTATCGTCGATATAAACAATAAAAAGATTTAGTCAATATAAGTAGCATTAAATACGTTAATAATATAAGTTACAAAGAGAATACATTATAGAGTAAACCGCGACGAAAACCAACAAATTGTGAGATTATAATAGTAACAACAAATTGGTAAAAACTTACATGTCTGCGTCAATAGTAAATTATAAATGCACTGTAGTCGTGTGATGTACATATTATCTGTTTAGTAATTCTTTGTCAAAAAATTATGAAACATGTGGAGTTTACGGTACGGCGCTAGCAACTGATCTGAAAATCAAAACAAATGTAATGTGATAACAAGGGCTGGAGAGACACGCTATTAACGCTAAAAGTATCATTCCATCCTTGTTGCTCAGTGAATGTCGAAGAAAGATAGAGCACGCTCACAGCGTCAAAAGCGTGCTCTCCGAATCCAATCAAGGTATAGAAAGTAAACATTCAAGCATCCTTGATAATTCTATTATATACAGTGTTCAAACATTCAGTGTCTTTTTGTAAGTTAATAGAATTTTTATTCTTTTTTATGAAGAACATCTCGGCAATCTCCGTTTTTCTTCTATTTTTTTCCCTCCTTTTTTTTCTTTAATTTTTTTCACTATATAATATTTTTGGAGATTGCCAATCAAAGTCATGATTATTTTTAATCCGATAATAACATTTAATAATATTGTTAAATATTAAAATGCGTTTATTTTATATTAAAATAGTATTAATTTAAATATTTCACCAATTTGCAACTCATAGATATATAAAATATTTAAAAAATTTTTATTATGTGATTGAATTTATCCAAGGTATTATTAAACTTCAGAAAAATATGAATACATCACTCTAAGGTTAAATACAAAAAATCGGCATTCTTTTTCGAACAATTGTAATCATGTTTAGCAACTACGCCAAACTTCTTGAAATAATGCAAAACATCCGTTGTATGTTGATGAACATATAATTGGTTGCCATTTAACATGCGAGTGCCATAATCGTTCTATGCATTTTATCATGAAATAGAACTGCGCACAATAACAACCTTACAGTTGAAGAAATAGTTTTTTACATAGATTATATAAGGTTTTCTTAGTCGATGCGATAAACTTAAAATACTAACCATATAGAGTATCGTATTTGTAATATTAAAATTGCATGCATAATTACATTTTTATTACCTGTAACTGTGAAAAAAAGACTCCAAAATAAAATCGTTGCTACTCAAACATAACGAACAACGTTCCTTACAACGGCGGAAAAATTTGTTTCTTTATATAATTAATCAGTGGAACGCATTTTTTGTAATTCTCAATAATAGATTTTATTACTCATCACTTGTAAAATCACACAATCAAAAAGATAAATTGCTTCAAATTTTCATTTTAAAAAATTCCATTGATAAAAGAATGATATTTCTCTCTACAAAAATAAACTTCTTTTCATTAATAGTTTTTCCTTTACCAAAAGTAACACTTATTTCGACCAATATTGTCTTAATAAGTGAATAGAAGTGAGTCTTAGTAAATTTTATGTGAAACAATAAAATATAAACCTTCAATATTTCACGATATAAATTGTCAATATATCAAATTATCAATATAATCGGGAATTGATTTCTCATAAAAGTCATGTAATAATTATTTCGATTAATATCGAAATAATTAATATTAAAATGTACTTAAAATCTTTATTTTATTAAGATTTTAATTTTATAAGTGATGTTTTTATTTTATTATAAATGTTATTTTTACATTAAATAATTATTGATCATGTCACAACAAATAAAATATTACTAAATTATTTCTTATAAGACAAAATATATGTTTTGTTGTTGAATGTAAATTGTTTCACAATTACATCCGCCAAAGTCGTAAAGATTAATACGGGAAGTAATTGTATATTAATAAATGAAAATTTTTAAGTAATTTCATTTTATTAATAGGATCACATTATCGCAGATTCGTTACAGATAATATTTATTTACATTAGAGCTAATTTGTTTAAATAAATCACGATGTTGTCTATGTACAAATATGTCGGTGTGTGTATTCGTAAAACAATAATTAATAATTCTATGATGATAAGACATATCTAAACTAGATAAAGTATAATACATAGCAACAGCGCTTTAATAACCATCGGGAGGATGCTGCATCTTTGCAGTCTTCGTTTACACATTCTTTACGCTCTCGATTACGCTCGTTAATTAAAGGTATAAAAATAATAGCCTCCAGTCGGTAGCGCGCTGATCCACGGACGATATAAGAGCCACCGGCTGTACGAATAACAATAATATCTGAGCATTCTCGCTGGCGTCACACGAACCCCATTGTAAAAAGGAAAAAGACAAGGAAAAGAATAAAACTTCACCAAGTGCGCATCGGTTTCTCTATTTGTTTCCGTCGCGCGTAAAAACATTAGGCGCTAATAAAATAATAAGTCCTTCAGTCCTGTGGCTTAATACCTTAAACTATATGTTAATCACATGTTTCACGGTTATTTATACCTAGGATCACAAGCTCCGTCTGTGATTATTATTCAGTATTTTTCACAATCGTCATTGTTAGTTATAAATAATTAAATTGGTTGTTGAAACGAGGAACTGTGTAGTATATGTAGTACTCTTTCCGGAGTCGCGGCATCGTGAGTTTACGCGTATTAAAACGCGATTCCGGTAAATCGCCAACGAATTCGACGAACCTGAACCTCCTTACAATATATAAGAGTTGATGCATCGTTTACTTTTATCACTCTCAATTGAAATACACATGTGCGAATGCAGAACGAATAAACAGCGAACACAAAATCAAATTTCTTAAAAAAAATTTTTTTTACGTATTACACTTTCTATTCGCTCTATTCGTATTCATTATCTGCTCGTTGTTCGTGCATTCGATGTATATCTACCAATCTATATCCGTCATTGCATCTAGCGAACGAGCACACGATAATTAAACATGATATGTTATTTTCGAGAAAATGTGAGCACTCAATATATCTTCGTATTTGATGAAAATTTCAGCATCTGTCTTATCTTTCGAATTTTTTCACATCACGCATTTCGCTCCCAATTATAGCACAATATTTTTTCATATCATCATAAATACTAGAGATGTGCAAATCAAGAATCAATATTTTACCGCCGAATCGACCAAATTTTACTCGAATCGAATAGAATTAAATCGTATCAAATCGATGAAACATAACTTTTAATAAATAATTTTTAATTAATAACATAATTTTTAATAACATTTTTAATTATTATAAGATTAAATTTTAAAATATAAATAATTAGAAGATGTCCATTGTATGAAAAAATAATATTGATTATATAATATATAACATAGTCATTTTAATATGATGTTATAAAATTGTGAACATATATGTAATTTATATTCGAATCCCAGATTCGAAATTTTCAAATAATCCGGATTTGAATAAATAATAAATTATATTAAATCTATAAAATAATAATTTCTATACTAAAATCTATACTAAAAATAACTGTTAAATAATAGGAATTTAAATACAAATTAAGTTAAATTTGATCTAATTCGATTCGATTCAATTTATATTTGAATAATTCACACATCTCTAATAAGCATTAACTAAACTCAAACATAAATACGCATTATAACACACAATAAATAAGAAAGCAATTAATCACAACATAGATTCAAATCGAAGATAGAAATGCTAAATGGAATACGAAATTGTAAGTATGGAATGTGAAATATCGACTCTGTTATCCTCTGTTGCAAGCTGACAATCTTTTCTACACATTCGATTGTTAACGACACTTTTCTGCTAAATCACAAGTTTTTTTCACACTTAAGGATAAAAGAGATACAAATACTTGAGAAATATATCAAAATAGCGATACACAAGATATTGATATAAAATTTACGAAGTTGCAAACTACTGTCACCAAACGTGGATCAAGTAATCGAAAGTTTGATTAACAAACTCATTCTTGACGTTGGTTAAGTAAACCAAATACCGTTTACATGTTAAAAACAAGATATAACATTAAATAACATCGAAATAAACAAATATAAGCAAATAATATTTTCCGTTGAATTTATTGATATGCGACTCTATAAAAGATTCAAAAATATTTCTTTTTTAATTAATAAGAATTATAAACTCTTAATAAGTATATGTTTTACACACATATGAGAAATCCAAACGAAGATTAAGAAAACATATTTTCTTGCACAAACTCTCCTTACAAAATTAAAAAAATTTTTTTATTACCTCTCGATATGTGTGTATTTTTCTTTTACTTCGTAAATAAACATTTATATAATTTAATCATACTTATACTTCCATACTTATATTGTCAATGAAAATAATAACTTGTATTTCTTGATACAATTACTTTTATCGATTACATCAATTATACCCATTATAAAACAATATAAGTTCGCGATGCAAGTCAATGTGTCATTTTTATTTTTGATTAGATAGCAAAATTGATTGCTAAAAAACCTACGTCGTGTTGTAAAGGTGTATGAAATGCTCTTTAAATGCAACTCGAGGGAAGTACATAGTAAGTTTCTGCATGGAAAATGGTATTGGTATACTTCAGTTTAGAATCGTTGAATTTCTGTCCGCTTAGAATCACCAAGAAGATGTGATTCTCAAACAAATAAAAAATGAAAACATTCAATATTAAAAAGGCACAGAATAAGGGTCATTGAGAACGCGAGTGTCACTCCTTCAGCGCATTATATCTTCTAAAACGAATACGTTTCACGTGTCTAGAATTCTATTATTTATACATTCACACACGCGTCGTATGACGCAATGCGAATAAGGCCGCGTTAAGAAGCAGAGCCAGTGATACGGTGTAAAATAATGGAAAGAAGCAAGAGCAAGTAATTCACTCTACGCGACTCGCCATTTTTGCGACTAGCTTCGCATTAACGTCGACGATCGGCGTATTAATCCTCGCTCGAAATCGGATGGCACTCGAGCGAGTCGCACTCAGCTAGAGCTTCGCCGCGTCGCAGAGGGAACTCGTCGGTTAGCAGGCTTTCTGGCACCGTAGCCGCCGAGTCGATGCTGTCGAAATAGCGGTGAGGCCAAGCGGAATTCATGCGGAAACGCCTGGTGGGCGAGCCGATTATGAATTCTACCCGCGTAGAACCGGTGATGGACGATGTCTCTTGATTTAAAGAATCCGGATAGAGAGACGAGTCGCTGTGCCGAAAACTGCTGTTGGTCGAACACCAGGAACTCGGTGGTTCGTTGCAGCTCTAAAAGATACAAAATATTTATTAATCAGTTAGACAAATAAAATACGCCCTGTTTCTATTACAAGCGAAATGTTTTTCCTGCCAAGACTACAGCATCGCTTTGAGATGCATCGTCCTGGAGATACATCTTGAAAAGATGCGAGTGACAAAAAGATTAACTTTATATTAATACCCAAGAATTTAGAACAGCCGATCCTTTATCCGTCAATTTTGCAGCGTGAAAGTTGACGAAAGAAAATGACATGTTAAATGCAGGATGGTAACAATCTGTATAAACATTGGTACTACTGGCTGTTTTAATGCTGAGGTATCAAGATCTATCATCTCTCGTATTTAACATGATATGTACGGGCAAAAGTAAAATTCTCATACAAAGCTAATTTACTACTTAATGACTTGAATTCTATGTAACAAATGTAAATGTAAGATCCTAGTGACTAAGTAAAAAGAGCGTCTCATAAACTTTATTAGCAAATGGAATATATTGTGTAAAACATTTCGCGCGATATTGCTAGATGTAAAATGGACAATGAACCGCAAGGCCAAGCAGGTAAGCGTGTGGTCGATTCATTTTCCCTCAAAAAAGTTGTTGATCGCGAATACGATTATAATAAACTACAACTCTCTCGGGCTTTTATATTTCGCATACAAGCAACGCTAGCAAATAAGATTAAATCTCGGCAAACGAAAAAAGAGCAAATTAATTTTACATATAACATACATTTAAATGAGCAAGGGAGCAAGACTCGCTAGCACTGAATGCTGATAATAATTAAAAAGATACGTGCTAAATAAATGTCTCCTTTTTCTCTTTTCCTACGTCGTGATGATAAAAAATGTTTAAAAATATGTACTGACAAAGTGTACGGGGAAGGGGGGTGTCGAAATAAATGGATATATGCGACGAATCGAGCGTGTATAATTGTATGCGCCTTTATGAACGAAAGACAAATTTGATATAATTTAAACATGGCTCTAGTTTTGTCCAGCGGTCGGTCTTACTTTAACCAAATTTCGGCAGTGAATGCTTAGACTTTGATCAGATCAAATGTTCCATGATCGGCCGCGCGTGCACAAATTAACGGGTTCTCGTAAATAAATCGCAAAAGAGAAGAAAAAGCAGCAAAATCTAAAATCTGTGCGAATAAACCGTGTAAACCCTTTGTAATGCAATTTTAAATGTAAAAGACTGTGTGTTTATTTTACTGTGTGTCTTCTAACATTACCGTGGATCGTTGAAATTTGCTTTTAAAGTCTTAGAAATTAGAATGTAAACTAAAAATATGTATTAGTTTCTGTTGCTAATCTAGATTTTATATGCAATTAGCAGTCTCCCTTAAAAGAGAAAAAGATTTTTGCTCACAAAAAAAATTTAAAATAAAACTATTGTAAAAGTTTAAATTTATAATAATAAACTAAATAAACATGATTAATGGTCTATTAGTTCTATATAGTTCAAAACGTTAGCATAGTAAAGATATATTATTCATTCCATAAGCTTAAAGAACTATCACGTAATATATTTGCAGACATAAGCATTCTTACTGATGTTCGCAATCTGGAAGATTTGACTACGGGTATGTGCGCATGCCAAAATCCAAGTGAGAGCGTTCAAATCATGGTGTATACTCTACCGTGTGGGCAGGGGGAGGAAGATGAGAGTAGGTTTTGAAAAGACAGAGGCTGCAGCTCACCACATCCAGAAAAGAAGCATCGAAGCAAATGATAATAAAAGAAGCATAACTTACGAGAAAAAACCGGCGGCACGCGAGAAGGGGCCACTTTCTTTCTTTATTGGACCGCCGTTGGGGACGGGCTCGAACGCACGCTCGCCTACCCTCCAGATCAGACTGATTTCGGTATGGTGGACGGTCGATTGGACAATTGGTGGTTTTAAAACAAAAATCAGTCGGTTCGCTCGCTCATGTCTCTGCACGTATTGTTAGACTTTTTTTCAGGATTATCAGGCAAAGATAGTGGCTCAGCGAAAACGGAAGTCAGTTCCGTTCCTATATGATCTTACATCATTAGTATGTCGAAGTCCGTAGTGGAAACCATAGAAGAGGGAATAGAATAGGATAAGGTAGGAGAGAGCGAGAGACGCCACGGGAAAAGTAGAAGAAAAAGGCAGTCGGTGCGTTTGTCTGTATCATCGCAGGAAATCATACCAGATACATCCCCGATAAATGTATGTACTCGCGATATTATCGACTGATACAGTCACTGTTACGGTTATTACGTACGGTAAGGATGTGACGTAACGGTAATGACAGTAATAGTAGTTACAATGGCGAGAAGTGAGACAAGTTAGCAAGATAGTACAGAAGTATTTCACCGTCAAATGGAAGCAATGGCGATAGAACGACGCCGTTTAGTTCGTTTAGCCGATCTTAATTCAATGAGACCAAAGTCAGTGCGGAGATCGAGATGCAATTGGGAAGTAAAAAAGACAGCGGTTTTCTAATCTTGTTACAGAGGTCAAGAAAATGGACTTCGAAGGGCATGATGTCGAGGGCGGTGATTGTCCCTAAGAGAGAGCGACTACAGCCCGTCGTCCTGGGGGAGAAGAAGGCTTGCCGAGAACTCTCTATTATACCGGGCCGTTGGACAACGGTGACTTCAGCCAGCTGCTCCAAAAGAATTGCTTTACAGGTCGTACCTTGCCGTTCTCGGACGCATCGACGGACGTCGCTGCGCGCGCCAGGCTGTGGGAACGACGTGCGGGAGCGGGCGGTCGCCTAGGAGGAGCGTTAGTCGTTCCCGTGATGGGCGAGGACGTGCCGAGGTTGTTGTTAGACTCCAACGAGTCACGGGCGCGGGACAGCGAGGAGGATTTGTTTAAGGAGTCTCGGCTGGAATTGTTACGCGGCAAGGACCGATTGTTCAAGGACGACTCCCGATTTGTTTCCTTGCCGACGCCACCACCGCTGACGCTATTGTTGCTGCTTCCGTTACCGCAGTTCTTGGACAGACTCTTATTGCTCAATGAGTCCCGGCTGGAATCGCGCGGTTTCGACAACGATTTGCCGCCGCCATGGCTGTCGCGACTAGAATCACGCGGCGGTCTTGTTAGCGACTTGAGCGATTCCCTGCTGTCGTTCCTGCCGTGACTGGGCGGTCGCGCAGGTGTCATTGCATTCACGCTCGCTGTGGGCGTCGTCGTTGTCTTGCCGCTCACGTTGCCTGGTAAAGGTATACGACTAGGACGCCGCCGCGGCGACGGTTTGATCTCTACCGGCTGATGATGATCCCGCGCGGACTCCGTACTACTACCGGGCTCAAGGCCGCTTTGTTCACACCTGGGCTGTTCCAAATCCGCCTCGGACTCGGCTTCCGTCGGCGGTCGTTGCTGAAGGCGTTCCAACACGCGCACTCGCGCCCGTGTGCCTTCCAATTCGATATTTCGTTCCTCCAACTGAAAGTGATGCGAGTTATATCACTAATTTGTTTGGTTTACAACAATTGGATTTATAACAATTGGTACGGTTTTTTCGCAGAAGAACGTAACGCATTTAATAATGTAACACTTTGACAGTCTTTCAAATAAAATTGCTATGCGGCGACTTTCGATAGCACGACTCACCTGGAAACGCAAATCGTCGTTCTCCTCGCGCGCTTTATCGAGTCGTTCCGAAAGAGTTTCCGTACTTTTCTTCACTTCGTCTAGCCTTTTTTGTAGGACCTGACAAACGTAAGTTATCAAACAATTAATCAAGTTTATTCATTCCTTTCACATAAATAGATGCGTTATTATAAATCACGTCGATCTTACCTGATTATGGACGGTAGTAGTAATTAGGTGTCGCTGAAGCTCGAGGGGCGAGTGCTCGCGAAGAATGGCCGCAATCTTCCTTGAGTCTACATCTTTCACGTGAGTCACCCTGGTGGGCGAGACCAGGATGGAATCGAGCGCTCCCAGCCTGGCTCGCCTCTCATTCACGTTCGCCTCAACGTCGATGTCGACATGGCGCGTCGTCTCGTCACCGCGCCCGACAACGTCCAGCAATATATTCTTCTCGATCGTCCTCGTGCGAAAGCGACTCTTGTGAGCCTTACTTCCAGGACTACCGGTGACGGACGCGAACGCCGAACCCTTGCTCTTGATACTAGTGACATTGGCGTTCTTCGGCGAGGAAATCACCGGCGCGATGGGTTGCAGTCTTTGAACGCCCGGTGCCAAAATCTCCGAGGTGCTCTCGATCAGTCCAGCCCGCAACCGATCCTCCAGACCGGTCTTCAGCGCCGACAGAGCGGCCAATTCCGTCTGCAGTTCCTGAGCCCGGGCGCGACTAGATATCGTCTCCGCCTCAAGTTCGGCAACTTTGTCCAATAGCTGCTCCTTCTCTCGCCTGAGAGCTATCACTTGCGGATCTCTGCTATCCTGTTGCCGCTGATCGACATTCCCGTCATCAACGACATTGCAGCTATCGATCGTCCTGTCGGCATCACCGAGACCGGTGACCCTCCTCACAGTCTCGAGCACATCGGTCGATATCAGCTCCTCCGTCGTCACGCTCTCCAGGCGACCCTGAAGGCACTCGACCTCCTCCCGCAGCCGAATTCCCTTGCGGTGGATCACGTCCAGCAGGTTCCAGAGCTCATCCTCCGCCTCGTCCAACGCGTTCGGCCGGGGGCTGCTCGCTCGCGGCGCGATCGCCGTCGAAGCGCTGTCCTTCGACGAGGTCTCTGTGCTGAAACCAGAGTCCTGGACCGTAGCGCTGCAGTTGTTCTTGGTACCGCCGCTGTGGGAGTTGCTGCGGCTTCTAGGCAACGAAGACGAGGATTCACCGCCGCCCCCGCTACCGTTTCCACCGCTGCCCCCGCCGCTGCCGCCGCCGCTACTCTCGCGGGTCACTCGTCGCCTTATCTTGCCGGGCTCCCATTCGCTGATCCTCCGCGAGGACGGGCTCGACAGCGGCAGCGGGATGTGCGAGCTCTGGGTACATGTGGACGACATCACGGACGCACCCGCGGACGCCGTCGCGGCCATCTTGTGCCGGAGGTTTGGGAACGTCTCGATGACGAGGTCCCGGAACTCGAGCAGAGCGCCGACCTCATTCTGCAATTCCTGCAGGGCCACCAGGGACTTGGCTTGCTCGCTGATAAGGTAGTGGAACGGACCGGGGCGCAAGGGCATGCAGTCCATGCCACCGACGCCGACACCGCTGCCACTGCCGCCGCCACCGCCACCGCTGCCGACGCCGTTACTGGCACCGACGTTCACCACGACACCCTCCGTCGAAACGCCGCCGCTACCGTCGCTACCGCCGCTGCCGCACTGCTGCAACACCAAAAAGAAATCCCTCTCACAATCTGTTGTAAGTTTAAAATAGGAATGTAGACAGCCATAAAATAAGCCTATTTTGCACAATCCATAATTTGCGGTTGTAATAATGTCGAAAGAATCGGTACGCAGTATACGTATGGAGATATGTAACGTATGTGAAAAGATGTATGCGGTATATAAAATTCTACATACAAAATTCTGTCTTCAATTATGTTTAAAGAATTTCATAGCTCTAAAGTCTGGTCATTTAACGGATCTTGTTATGGCATATGGAAAATAATATATATATAATAAAATAGTACGGAACACCCAAATCCGTTAAAATAACGGGTTTTAGATTTTTAGATTAAATTACAAAAACCATTAAGATTTTTGTCAAACTCTTTATTTTAGATTAATTATTTAAGTATTAAAAAAATGTATTAAATATTAAAAAGTAATAATAAATACATATGTAAAAAGAATTAAAAATAAAAACAAAGAAAGGTATAGATTTTTGCCGGTTCTAGTGTTAAAATTTAAAAACTGTCCCTAGATAGTGGCGTTAATTTTACAAAACTATTCACAGTATTAAATGATAAACAGAAGATGTATTAATAAAAATTGCAACTGCCAAAACTTTCTTTTCGTTGTTGAAATTGACGATGAAACACTCTCTCACCATCCGATCGTTTTCTAGTACTATAAGCCCTATGCGTGACGGTGAAACCGTCCACTTTCCTGCGCGAAAATAACACACTCGCTAATCCTATGAGTGAGGTTGGCTAACTGTTATCCAGACGTGCCGGTAATTCGTGAAGTCTTCTGGCCTCGTCTTCTCTAATGTACCAATCAATCTTGCCGTCTCGTCGCATCGTTCCTTTCGGACACACCCGTTCGCGAACGAACCGTGACAGCAGAAATTATACCGATAATCGGCGTAATTTATCGCATTGGAAAGTGCAATTTCTATCCCGTTCCTTCCCGCGAGAGACACCGAGAGCGCGTCCTTCCATTATTCGAGGGACGTGTCAGATATCTTACGCTCGTGGCAAATAGATCCCCCATATAGCTTTCACGATGTGCTCCTCACAAAACCGACGTCATTTAATATATTGCACTTAGATCGATTTCGAATCGGAGAAATCTCTGGAAATTAATTGTGAAATCAATCGAAATCAAGTTGGCAGTCCTGCAACACTTTGTGCTGCATTAACGTAACATTTATTAATCTGATGCATAACCCTTTACGATTGCACGTCGAATTGGACTTTCCGTAATGCGTTGCGAGTGGTTTGTTACATAATTCTTCTAACACATTCTGTGTTAGAAATAACAAATCTGTGCGCGGTTATAATCAGTAAATTATATTTTTAAAATCTCCCACAAATTTCTTAAAATAATAAAAATTTATAATTAACTGAGTGAAACCAAACTAGGTAAAATTAACGAAATATTTTATCTTCACTCATACGCAACTAACGATTCGCGGATTGCAGAGGGTTAATTATGTATGTCATTAATTTTAGAACTATTGAGATGTTACACCTTAGTACGTTACGAGCCACGGCTTTGTGTTTGCTAATGATCGGGTCTACGTGTTGCATTGTCTGCAAGTTTTACCGTCGTGCGCAACAAACCCTATCAACAAACCTTAATTATCCATCGGAGAAACACTTTACGGCCAGAGATGACCAGATTACTGCGAATTTCCGAAGCGTGAAGATTCGGATAATTCGCATACATTACAAAGACCCCCGCGTTCGCATAAGCGAACGCATAAGCGAGTAACGTCTGTTGCATTATAAAACGATACTCGGGCTTTTAGAGCCTTTCGGTATATCGTGCATGATTATATCGTTTCCTGTTGCATTTCCGACAATGAGACTCGGTTTATCGAGGCCTGTTTCTCTCGCGATACGAAGAAACTGCTTCCGGACTTCCGAACCGCTTGCACCGAAATTGTACCAGAATACTTCCAGGAGCGATAATTACCGATTATGCTAACGAGGTGTGCAACGTTATACGACGTCGTTTTTACTTTCACTGCCACTTATCGTCGCGTCGGTACATGGTGATACCGGGAAAATCGTAAGATCGAATACAGATAGTCGCAGATCGCAAGTAATCCAAAATTAGGCCAACGTGTCTAACGGGGCGGGGTAATTTTCTTCTTCCTAATTATCAATACGCACTTTCACCGACTGTAATCGACGAAGGAAAATGTGGTCGTTACGTTAACGATGACTGCGTTAGATCAATGCGCGCGCGCAAATCGGATGCATTTTTTAACGTGCAAATTCGGATCTGCAACCAGGATCGACCGCAACATTTTCCTTCGTAAAACAGATACGGATGTGCATGTCCTGCGCGGTCGAAAGTGAGATACGAAAGTAAATACAGGATATGCATCGACATAGATACTTAATCTATAATCGCATTATCCGGGAAAAGCTAAGTGTCACTGTTACTTTTCACCCTGTATCTAGAGAAAATCAGGTAATATATATATATCTCGCTTACGCACGCCTACATCTCTACATAATTACTGTATCCATTACAGAGAATAAGATTTCTCTAATATCAGTCAATGTCATTAACGACCAAATAAATATCATCACTGTACAACATAATATAATTATATTAGTAACATGGTATGTAATCAATGATATCTAATAAATAACACAAATATTAAATTATACGTTTAAAACATATGGAAATTATAAAACAGTCATATTGTCGAATATCGAGATAATACACTGAGAAAAAAATGTAATATTTGCGATTATAATTGCATAGTAAAATAATTATATTAATTATTACAAGGATATGACATTATTTCAGAAACATGTGTCAATAATCTATTAAATTCAGTAATTAGTTTTGGAATGCGCGACATATTTTCAAGATAAATAATATTTATCGCTTTCTACACAGCCACACACAAAAGAAAAATAAATAGAATACCTTATCTGTGATATTTTTAAATGTATCTGAACGTACAAGTTTCATTTATGTTGATCTTTTGAAATATTTGTTCTTAATTATTGACAACTCTCTTCGCGATATCTATTCGGTTTTGGTTGCAAAAAATTATCAAAAAATGTAACAATTAATTATTACATAGATTTTATAATTAACAGAAAGTGTGAAATTAAGAAGTTAAAAAGTCAAAAAAATATTTTTTAATTCACGATTAAAATTATTAAATTATTATCTTATGGATGCGTCGTATGGATGAGTACGAGTATAATCTCGCGCAATGCTATGTTTATTGCCGAGTAAGAAAGTGGAAACCCCCCGTGTGGCGGATATGCATTTCACGCCCATTTTATGTTTATATATACAATTCGCAGCAGACGATGTCGAAGATGCCGATATGTGTCGGCTATATGCGTGATACGCGCTACCGTCAACGCAACGTACGATGCGTGACGCGTCTGATTAGTCAAGCGGCAAGACGACAGGAAAGTGCGAGAGAAAACGGGGCTTTTGTGTCAAAGTCTTTCTCGTGATATTTCTCCATCGAGCGACAAACGTCGAAGATGAAGAGCGGATGTAATACTTAATTTTTAACGGATTTCAGACGATTCGTAATGAGATCTCTGTACATTCGAATTTAGGGAAAGAAATTAGAGAACGATCAGTGAAAGCCGCGCGAAGAACTCGTCACTTTTATCCTAATTTAACACCGCGAAGAATTGCACTTTCTCATTTACGATTCTTCTGTGCTTGTAGAATTCAAATGAACTTTCAGTGTTAATTGCTGACCATGTTAATGTTCGCGCAAGGAATTTACCTATTCATAACTTGCACAATCGGTATTTATCTGTATGGTCACCTCCGCGTAGCGTTTAAACAGTGTTATGCTGCAATGTATTACTGAAAGCATAATGCGTCCCAAGCGAGGAAGCGGATCCCACCTTTGTCCGTGAACGGATGATTCACGCCGAGCTCGACAGACTGTATCGTATCTCGGAGCAGGGATCGCTTGCCACTGACATCTTCAAGCGAACTCGCCTTCGTGCCCTCATTCGAGAAGCCGAAAGGTCTTTTGAAGCGCTGAGTAGATATAAATAATAAAAACATCCATATTTAAAGAAAATCTTAAAATTAAATATCTACCAATTATATTTGTTTCCGATGGGAATAAGCTTTTCATCCGTATTCGAATCACGATGTATAGCAACCGTATTCAAACAAGTTCGATTGCTTTATTCGACGACTCAAGGACTCGATGTCAATTACCTTCAAGTACCACTCGTCGTGCAAGAAGGTTGTGATAAATCATTTCAATAACAATCAAGCACAATCGAGTTTGTATTTGACGAGTTTTCACGACTTGTAAATAAAAAACTAATATCTTCATTATGATACACACTCAACGCAGAGCAATTCGCGATTAACATATGAAACACTTACTCAAAGTAAATTTTTTGTATAAACTAGTTTTTGAATTAAAAATTGAATCACAAAATAAATAACAAATACATCAATTTTTATTTCGCTAAGAAAAAAAATTGTTAACTTGACTAAACTTTTCAACTGTAATTAAATTTCTTCAGTTCAAGTAATTGTATATTATATATTAGCTTAAACATACAAAATATATGAAAAATTTAGTCAATAACTTTTACTTAATAATTTCTATAATTTACTTCAAAATAGAAAATTTGTAATAAAGTTTTTCGTAATTTTTAAAAATAAAATTTATTTACAAGACACAATTTGTCTTTAATGTTTCGTAGAAGCGTAGAGAACGACGGCGGGTTATTAACTGTTTGTTTTCGCGGATCAATTCTCTCCTTCGATTCGAAGGCTATTCGGACACGGCCTCTGCATTTTCCACGATATTCACCCACACACGTTTTCGCCATTGTTCCCTCTTTAAACGCGCCGCTCCTTTTAAACGTTTCTCGTTAGACGCGGCTACTTCGGGACGAGAATGTCACGACAGCGGATCTTTATGCGAGGTCGCGGCATAATGCAGTGTACGAACGTTTAAAGAAGCAATGCGACTTCCCCGACGAGTACCCTCGTTGCTATAAGAAGTCACACCGTCGATCGAATTATCGGAACGACTTGCGAGGATTTACGAGATTCGTAAATGACGAGCATGTCCCGCCATGATCGATGACGGTTTCTCGATAAGGCAAGCATTACCATCATCAAGCAATTTGTTCCGTTCCTGGTATTCGTTGAGAAACTAATGCGTCTCATGTAAAAAAAAAGAACCCCATTACTCTTCAGTGTTTAATTTTAATTTCCCAGAGCATTTAATTATTTTTATAGAAAAGTCTTATAAATAAAAAAATAGAAATTAAGAAACTCTATAACAAAAATATACATATTTGTGTATAAATCAGTGTTATTTATTTAAGTAGAAAGCAAAATTAGCTTCTATTCTTCAAAAAAATTAGAATTCTATTAGTTATGTCAAAACTCTGAAAACAAGATCCTGAGAAAAGTCGACTCGTGCACTTGTCGCCTAAATTACTAGTTGTTTTCACTCAATCAATTATCACAAGAAGGGGCTCGTGTCTCTTTTAATAGGATATCGATAAACGACGGTAAAGTTAATTCCGCCAGCATATCGTTATTCTCGGCCATGATTTAAACGGTAAAGGGGTGAAATGGTTTATGAGATTGTTTAAGACGAGCAAATAAGCAATGTTATCATTAGCGCGGGTAATTTATTCGACGCGTAAATCTACGTCGTTGCCACGTCGGACCGAACTTTTACGAATCAGCCCTACGGAAACGGAAGAGAGAAAAAGAGGGAAGCGCAGAAGGTTCGCCTGCGCGCCCGAGGGATTCGTGTGATTTATGATGCGCCGATGTTAATCTCAAGGCTTCCTCTTTATCCTGAAAAACAATGCTTCCGGTAAGGGCAAGGGTCTCCATCGACACCACGTCGAATCGACGCTAATTGCGAATTTATTTACAGCCCTGACGATTTTTTTCCGATACATTTTGAATTCCGTAATGTTAAACGTATTCCTGATTCATAATTCCAAGTTAATTGAAAGAAAACCTCTCCGAATCTCAAATCTAAATTTGTATGCGCATCTTTAATTAAGGAACAATACATTTTTATTATTACTGCATTCGAATAATAATAGAATTCTATCTGCATAAAATGTTTTTAAAATGCAAAAATCTCTAAAGCTATTTCTTTCAATATTAAAACTAATTACCACTCAAGTATTAGAACAATGCTGTCCATGGGAGAATCTTTCTATTACAATCGAGCATCGAGAAACCGCATTCGGAAACAAAAACGAGTGGAAACTCTTGCGCCCGTGATTCATAAGGCGTTGACGCTTGTATCGCGGCTTTTCTTTCCAGCCCACAGGATAAGAGAGACCTCGGAGCGGGCCTAGCGCGGGGCACGTCCGCGTGCAACGACATGGTAGCCCCCGCACGCGGTAATCATCTGTATAATAATGGCTCGGTCGTTGCACGCGCGTGTCACTCTTATAAGGCGCGAGCTGATGCCTACGCGTTCGCCGCTACTTTTTTCCTTCTCTATTCGTGTCTATCGTGCCCCCATGAGGAAGAGCACGGGAAGGGACTGAAGCGAGCGATGCAGGCGCTGAGAGTGAGAGAGAAAGAGCGACGGAGGAGAAAATCCCGTCCGCCTCCACGTGTTGCTCCGTGCGCGTTGTTCGTTTCGCATGGTACCTTTGCCCGCCTTCGACTACGCCAAGTGAAGATCTCTCTTGATGCAAAGGGCCGTGGAGTCTTAGAGACGCCCCGCGTGTTGATTGCGCGAACGTGCCCCGAGGTCGCGACGCGCACCTAAGCGTACGTGTTACTACATTTGTATCGCGATATAAATAACTTGACGTGTCAAATTGAATTTTACTCGACGAGTAGAAGATGAGTAATGGCCTGCTTTCTACACTTTTACAGATTAAGAAAATGAAAATGAATAATACAAAGCTGAAAGCCTTTCTCTTCAATAAAGATTTTGTAGATTAATTATTGTACTAGTAAATAAAGAAGGTTAGGCAGTTGCATAAAGTAATTTCATATAAGTATAAAAAATCGTCTACAAGAAATAACAAAATAAAAAAAAAACAAAAAAATTATCTCGTTTTCTCTCTTCACAGACAATTATGATAATCAGCTGCTACTATCCGTTCTTTCTCCCGTCTAGAAATTAATTTTATTGCAAGTGCAAATTCGCAAATAAAATACAAGTGCAAAACGTTTTTGCGATTCAGTAATTCGTTGCTCGATTAATGATTTTATTGATTTTATATATTTCAAACCAATATCAGCGTTAGATGTTATACGGTTAATAGCCCGCATAACTCCTACGTATTGACGAACCACACTGAACGTGAAATGTAGCATTAAATACTTTTCCCGAAACCGAACGTGCGCGTTATTCGGAATAATCGAAATTGTTCAATCACAAACCTCGTTCGTCCGCGTTGTCTCTCTATTATTTTTTATGACTTTTTTCCCGCGGATTTAATTAATCTGCCGCAATTGAGATCAAAATATGATAATGGAAAATTACACAAGCAAATTTGCATTAAACAATTCAAGCAAAATAATTACGCCGGAAATAAACCGAGATTATATTTTTGAAAATTATAATTATATTTTGTAAATTCAATTCTGATGCTTTTTCATCCCGCATCATGTAAATTTAATATAAATATTTAAATAGATGACGAGAAACATCTAGATTAAAATAATTGTCATTAATTCGTGTAAATTTAATAAAACATTAAAATTGTGTCAATAAAACATTAATGTCTATGTAAACAGAAAATATATATTTTATAATTTCAAAGAAGAAGTATTACATATTCAATAAACCATAATTGTAAGTTTTAAAATGTTTATGTATTATATATTACGGATCAATAATTAAATGTTTTTAATATGTTATTGTATATTTCCCTATATAAGCAATAATTAAGAAAAATATTAAAATAACTACAAAACAATTAAATATAAAAAATTCTACAATTTTATACTATACATGTATGTTTGTAAAATTTAATTTACAAATTTGGCCTATAATTAAGACCATCATTATTTAGAAAAATTATAATTTTCAGAAATAAAAGTACACACTCTGTATTCCGAATAATTTAAACAAAGTAAATATTGTAGACTAAATTGGTGATCAAAAAGATAATATTAAAAAAATGTTTATTGAGCTAACGTATATATATCTGGAACAACTATAGGAAATATACATCTCGTATCAAAATTCAAGGCCTTGCGAGGAATTCCTTACGAGATCGAGGTCGGGCCTCCCAGGTGGAAGTCCGTGAGCACTTTTATCCGTTAAACCGTGCCATTACCCCATTCCAACGCCTGCATCCCAACGCATATGGATGAGACCGTCGTGTCGTAGACGACGCGACGGTAAACCGTCAAAGGTAAAAACTTGAAAGGGTACCTCCACGAGTCTCGCGAGTCTGTATGTACGTCAGGTATGGTAGTCACCCGCGGTGTCGCGTCTCAAGGACGTCGTTTAACACGACCAGGTACGTGGTAGACGGGCGTCTACTTAATTTCGGTAGAGACCGAGTGGGCGCGACGGCCGTGTATGTGCTCCTCCACGTAATGTGCCGCGCCAACTATATAGGTACGAAGGTCGTCGTCTGTGATCGGCGAGGGGAGAAGTTCTCGTTCGTCCGAGGGGAAGATGTTCGGGCGTTAAAGCGCTGTTTATTCGTTCCTCCGCGAATATCTCGCGCGGATCGACACGCGGTCGGACTCGCGCGAGGGGAAACACTCGTTACGCCTCAAGTTCACGGCGCACTACTCGGTAACGAACTCGCCGGGGAAGACTATCTGTTGGCGGTGATATGTGGGCGCCAGCACACGCGGCGAAGCCGCTGGAAGGCCGCCGGCCACGTCGGCGTTCGAGTTTCAACCCGGCGAATAATTGTCTCGGCACTATAACCCCCTATAGAAATGTTCGAAAGTACGCACCGCGGGAGACTCGAGGATCCGGATCGAAAGTGACTCTAACGTTTACTGGATTCGCTTTTCCCTCCCCCTCCGAGCAGCAACTGCACGAACAGTGAAAAGAACGTATCATTAGCAAAACGCCCCGGCGATGGTGAAGACCGAGTTGCGAGAGTACGCTCGGGAGGATGAAACGCGAGGAAAAGTGATGTACTCGAGAGTAACAAACAAAACGATCTCTCCGCAATCTCAAACTGCTAATTTCCAGCTTCGCTCCGGTTTCACTCGGCGGACAGATTGCCTATACGTGTATATGAAGTCGCTGGATGGTTTTATCGCGATGTCAAGCCCGCCGAGAGGAATTGCTGTAATTTCCGAACGAGGCCGCGCGTAAAACTTGCGTGAAATCTTCACGAACGAGAATCAAGCGATAGGGGCTGGCAGTTGGGCTTTCTCTAAATCGTTCGATCTTACTGGCACGGATCGCGTGCTCGCGCGTCAAAATTTAATTGCTGAAAATTCGTCGACGCATCCGAAGGCAGGGCGAGACTTCGGGTGGCGAACTCACGCGTATGCGGGTCAAGGGGGACGACGCCGATGAGTAATGAGGTTTGTGACACGCGAGACGTCGGTAACTAGGAAGCGGTTTCTGTAGGCCGACCCGTGAAAATTTCTACCAACTCTCCCACGCGATTTGCGATTTATTCCCACAAAAGAATCGACCTGTGCCGCGCCGAGTAAATTGGCTTCTCTTCGGCACGCCTATAGGATTCGCGGCGGATTCGTTTTTGAAACGAGACAGCCTGCAGCTTGGAGAACTAGGTCGAACGCATGACGCAACGCAACAACAGACGCTACGCAAATCACTCGTTTGAAAAAAAAAACAATGCGAGAACATTAGAAAAAATTGATATACATAAAGAACGGAGAGGGAAAATTGATATAATAGAAAGGCTCCAACACACCCAGTCGCTCTAACGACCCACGTGTCGCGAGCACGCATGCAGGAATGTAATTACTTAGTCAGGCGATTATCTGCCTCTCAATGACATTCATATTCTTCACCGAGGAATGCATGAAATTACAGTGATTGATTAGCGGTGGAATGTCTATTGATCAACACGCGGTAATCGCATGGCTAGAACATTCAGCGAATGCAGGGGATACGCGAACAGTCGAGTCGATAGTCAAAACAGATCGGCGAAACGGTTCGTTATCAGCGAAATTAAAGTAGACCAATGCTATTAGGTTGTACCTTGAAATGCGAGACCTTCGACATTCAACGGAGTTCTCTCTCGCCGCAGAAGGACGATGATCCTTCCGTGGCAGACCTTGACCCGTGCCTGGCACTCTGCAAATGCTTAATCAAGTCCCTAATAAGCGGCACTCCACCATATATACCTCTCTTTGACATAGAATTATACCCGTCGTTATCTCGCGAGGAAAGATAATAATTGATAACAAAAACAAACTCAACGAAATCGCACGGGGCAATGGTACCAATTTTAAGATCAGAACTTACGTGCGCCGTCGATGTGTGCGTCGTCTACTTTTAACTCTCGTCCTCTGGCTCTGATCTGACTATGGAATGAATTCATAAAAACTGTCCTGAGTAGCGAAGCTCGCGTATTCTCGAAACCATTTGACTTTCGTTCTCTTTTTCTCTCTCTCTCTCTCTCTCTCCCTCTCTCGTCGACCGAGTAGCGTGAAATATCACGAGCAGAAAATCCTCCGCGAGGCGATCTGATAAACGACCGGTTCGCACCGCTTCGCTCGCATCACCGCGGATATCGGCTTTCCTGCGAGTGTGTCGACGCTTCCTCTCCTCGAATCGGCGAGAACGAATGAATCGCGAGATCCGACCACGCCGCAAGGTCAATACCGATGCCGCGAGAAGTAGAACTGCCGACGATGCGCGACTTTCCATTCCAACCGATTTTCCATGCCTACGCAAGTCCATTGATTTCGTACGCCGTTGCGACACTTTACCGAATCTCCCGGTTTTTATTTATCTTGATTTTCAGCTCTGCTTAGTCGCCGTCTAGTTAACCTTTTGTTACTCCAGACGATGACTATGACAACATATATTTCTAACATGCAATTTTATCGAAACATTTCTTATTATTTCTCGAATACTGTGCCGAATGTTAATACATAGCCGAAAATCAAAAGATTGCATGCAAAAAAAAAATTGTTGCTAGACGGAAATTTTACGTTGCACGTGATCGTTATAATACTTTCGAGACAAATGAGAAATCGAATTACCACTAAAAAATGTAATGAGAGGCCAAATTATTCTGTTATAAAGAAAATTAGTAAAATATTATTAACGCATATTCTTCAACGATAGTCCATAATTCACTTTCTATTGCATAAAATAGCCGATTATTTTCGAAAATTTCATTCATCTCATTGTCTCGGGATGTCACTAAAATTAAATTTATACGCGAGTGCTAAAAGAGAAACTCGAGAAAAGTCAGCGTTCGAAAAACTTCGCGACCGTATGATATAAATAATGGAGAAATGTAATGTTTTGTGGTTAATTTTTTTCGAAGCCATTTTAAATTGCAAAAGATTAAATGGTGATGATCGTAAATCGAACGTAGGCGAATCACAAACTTGACTGATTGATCGATTGATCGATCGATCGACCGATCAATCGGTGACCCGATTGGCTCGTCCATTCGGTCCCTGAGGGTTTACATAATACCGCTCGACGTCCAGTTATGGAATTTATCGATCGTTACATCGATATAAGGACATACGCCGACCAACTGTCATCTTGTCTGCGGCTCTGTGCTTGTTCTGACCATGGACCCAATTCAACCCCCTTACATAAAATTAAATTTTAAGTATTCTCTGTCTTTTGAACGTACTCTGTGCTCGTTCTACCCATGGACGCAGTTCAACCCCCTTACATAAAATTAAATTTTAAATATTCTCTGTCTTTTGAATCTCAACAAGAATCACAGATTTTATAATTTGCAGCGACTTAATTAGTATCGTATTCTCCATTTGACTCATCGCATACTACTAATTTATTTTAATTTATTTTATTCTGTTAGTAATGACTTGAAAAAAAGTCGAAACACGCGTCCGAATTATTGTTCTGCATTATTAATTTGCGGAAGATAGAATTGTAATTTTTCGATATTATATTATTTGACACTAAACCCTTTTTTTATGTCCTCTCTTTTGTCTATTTTAATATGTCGTTTACTTTCTAAATATTTTTTTCCTTTTTAGTATCACGTAAGAAAGATATAATTAATTCAATAAAAAAGATTATCATTAATTCCTATATTAGCTATAAAAAAATTATATATAATATAAACGCTATATATTATGTAATGCATATTAAATAAATTGTACGTCGACATGAGAATGTAAAATATTATATCAAATTTAAGTCAAATCGAAATTATCAGAAACTATTGACTATCGAGCGTGTTTAAATTACGATACTTTCTCTCGCAAACTTTTATGAGACTGTAAATATTAATGGTCTAATAGTTAAAATTTTAAGTATTCCCTAGCTTATTTAATATTTCCAATTAGAATTCCTGACTTCTGAAATAATCGAATATTTAGCAATAAAATGAAATGAGGCGGAAGTACGAACTATTGCATACCGATATAAACTTCCATCATTAGATCAATTACTTCCGCTTGTATTATTAGTTTTGATTAAGTCTGTGTTAGAAGATTAAGCGTTTTTAGAGCATTATTTCAATTTGCCGAAACAACATTTGAACAAATTGGTTCAAATTAGTTGACAACTAGAATTCTAGAATGCACAAAATTAAAGTACAAATCTAAATTTGGGACACTACTTTCTATGCGCAAAAAAAAGGCAAAAGAACACAGTGAAAGGTGTAACAGCAAACGAGCACGTCGTTTACAACGTAAAATGTGCATTACGATCCGCCGCGAAAAACAAGAGAATTGCGAGCCGCTCAGCAAAAATGTATTAACGTAACGCTTCGGTAGTCCGCTCGCCGCGGTCATATTGGAGCAATCATCATTTCTCATTGTTTGCGCAGTGAAAGTGGCTTCCCGTGCGCGCGTCACCCGCGGACATTGTGCCGTTCTTAAAATATAATTGTATCTGTCCTGCCTTCCACCTATACGTCCGATACTTATGAGTTAGGCGCAACAGCTGGTTCGCATAACTCGGGCAACCCGCGCGCCCGGCGAGTCCAATAAATTAAATCTCGTGCACGATTCAATAATTCCGAGAGGCGCTCGCCCTCGTGATTCGTACTCGAGGGAACGTTGCTGCAAATCACGGATCGTTAGCGGGGCAGTTTACGCTCATGCTTAAGGATCCGAAAGAATTGCAGCGGCATGTAATAGCGGATCACGATCCTAATTGCAGAGCCCATGATGCCGGATGAACTTAATCACTCCCCGTTTAAATAGATCGCTCCTAAATATTATCCGAGAAACGCGGAGTGTCCCGCCGCAACAGTCGAGTCGCAAACGACGCAAACGAGAAAGAGTATGCATCTGTATGCAATTATTTCTCTGTTCTGGATATTTTTAACTGCTCGTTTAGCAGTGTAATTTACTTCGTTTTTCCTGCTCGTACGTCATTACTGATTTTTCACTCTGAAGCTAAAAACAAACTCCTTGCTACATTATATACGTATATATAAATTTCACTTTTCTTCAACTGCGAAACGAGATAGTCGATCGCGACGGAGGAATGCAAAATTGTTGTGAGTGCTTATTGCTCTTAAATTTCCCGGAATTTCCATAATATCGATTGCGCAAACAGCGAAACGCAAGCGAGGGTTGTAATACTACGATTTATAGTATATTATATTTATAGTATTTGCAACCACGAACGATCTAATGTTACCTTACGTCATACTGAAGCAATATTATCATCGGGATAATATGAGGCAATATGAAGTAATTTTTTCCAGACGAGTGATCTCAGATGCCTGTATAATGCTATAGTTATCTCGGTCCGATAATTTTCGATGACCAGATGTGATAATTCTGAAAATATCAGAGCAGCTTGTGCAGGCAGGCACGCGCTAAAATAATTTAAGTGCTGACCACTCCAAATAGAATGGCTTATCATTATTTTATTAATAAATCTGCACTATTGCACACACGTGCGCGCGCGCATGCTTAATATGTTCGATACAAGCTATATGCATTCGCAACAATTCCAATAAAAAAAAAAACTGTTAAATTTAGAAATGGTTATCGCAATTGTGAGAACACGTACATATAGAACTTCGGGCAAATGCGAAGTTCTATAAGTATGTGTTCTCGTAATTGTTCAGAATAAATGTTCTATGTCCATTTTCATCAATGTAGATTAACTTTGATCTTGTCTTAATTTACTCGTTACCTTTTTATAATTCTTAGTATTAAAAAAAGTGATAAAGAATAAGCTAAGTCGAAATCAGATAGTAGTTAATTTACATACATACATGTAGTTAATTTGCATTGATGGAAAATGAATATTAATGTCCAAACAATTGACAATGGATAGCAATTTTCGCAAGTTTTGTCCAAGTGAATTCTTACTTTTTCGAATTAGCGTAATAATTAACGGGAAAAGTGGAGCAGGGGCAATTTCTTCCAGCTCCCACAATTTCGCTTTCACGATGCCGTAGTATAATGGACTATTACAGCGTGCATGTTGCACCCGACTCGAGCATGTTTCATTCACGCTAATACACGCGCTAGGTGGTAATGTCATACCAAACGTACAGATGTGCGTTATGAAGATGAACGAAACCGTTCCTGTTTAACACGCAAGTAACACTCCGTCATTAGTGCAAACCGCAAGAATTGTGTCTGAAAACTTTATGTGTAATCTCATGCAATAAAACAATATTTAATATAGTTTACATACATAAATCTATACAAACATATTGATATATTAAAAATGTATTAACTAGAAAAGATAACCAATTTAGAAGTATATATAAAAAATTCTAATTTATAATATGCATATTAAAAAAATAATATTTAAATTTATATTGTGACATGTAATAACGATATGTAATATTTTAAACACACACACACACACACACACACACAATATTATTGACATATACGATATTATAAGCATAATATAAAAAGACAATACGACGTGTAAAATTATAATATAACAACATCAAGTAGAGCGAGGGTTGTTTAACGAGAGCAATTTCCTTTTATCGCGCAACTCGCAAGGTAGCAGATGCACGCCATGTGTCATGAATGCGCCAGCGAGCATCTCACCGATAACAAATCTCAGGCGTGTGTACATCCGTGTCTCGATTAAGGAAAAATACGTGATGTAGTACGCGTGTAAACTATCGCGCTTTACACAGCTGCGGTCGATAGGTAATGATTACACCGGTATCTCGGCATTTTCCAAAACCTCGAACAAATACATACTTGGAGGTTGAGTCTAATCGAGTGCACGCAAAAGTGGCGTAAGGATTTTCATGTAGATAATTTATACGCCAGCTGGACGTATCGTACTAACTAACAATTTTGCAGTTTCTACTTTGCTTTCTTTCCACGTGCAATCGTTGCGACGCGACGTCGTGGTTTGCGCAGCGCAATTCTTCAAAGTCTTTCGTAAATCACCTGGTAGAGCAATTCAATGCAACTCGAGTAATCCTCGCGGCGTGACCATGGGAAAGTAGGGATACAGCAAAAGTGAAAGCAATGTAGGCCAATATCGAAGTCAGGAGGCGTCGTATCGACCAAACATTTGTTTATAACAAACGATACATGACGTGAGAATTTATTAAAATGAATACATATACGTGTAACAAGATATGAATGTATATAACATAATCAAGAATGATCAACATTTAATTCACGACATTATTGTACTTGATAAATAATTTTTATTTAAGAATATATATACAAAGAGTACGTCTTTTACTCAAACATATTTATATACAAAGATGTATTGAAATATTTAACATTAAAAATCAAGTTATCAGAAAATATGTTTTATCAACCTTTTATAGACGACTTTAAATTAGAGGACCCATAAAATCGAGAGAAAATAAACCGATCTCATCTTTATCTTGAAATATTTTGTGTAATGTTCGAGCTACATATCCTATGTGTGTACATGTAGCTTTATTACTCATTAATTATTTGAATGAATATGTCTATCAACTTCGATTCGCGTTATCAACGTTCGCTCACGAATAAAAAAAAAAGCAATGCATACAAAAAGCGATACGTACACTCGAAGATTCGTTAAATTCTTGTCGAGTCTTAACAGCCATCGCTTATCACCACCGCATTGAATGAGCTACAAAGCGAGGCGTGAGGGAGAACGAAAAAGGGAGAAAGAAAGAGGGAACGAGGTTGCAGGATGCAGCTGATTGGCGATTCGCAACGTGAAGCATCACCGTGAACGTGCGCGTCGCGACTCAATACGCATGGGAGAATGTATGCGATTTGCTTAGCAGTAAACGCGCATGACAGAGGCTAAGACTGGAGGCTCGCAAACATCTTAATCTTAGCATTTCACGCGTGACTTCTCTTAACATTTCATTAACATTACACATGTCTGAAGAACAATGGTCATTCTTAAGCGTTATCTTGAATAGACAGCATCAATGATACATTCTTCTCAATTAACATAAGGTAAATTTTTTACACGCGTCTCATTCCATTTGTATATTTTCATTAATTCCAATTTGAATATTAATTCATGTAACAATATCTTTTATAAACAATACGCATAAAATTGAATATTTTAAAGATATAATTGCAATATGCCACCGTCAAGATTTAATATTTTTATTTTAAAAAATCCATTTTCTTCGACTAACAAGAATTGTGTTTATTGCGTTTCATTCTATATATTTTTTAAGTAATAAAATCAATTTAAATGAATTTTTTACTTTTAATTCATGTACTAAATTTTTTATAAGCAACACATAATGATATGAAGTAAAATATTACTAGCAAAATGATAAAGTAGCTTATCCGAACAATAGTAGCAGGAGCAATTAATATAACAGATTGCAAGACAATTATATACACAATTGCAAGACAATTATATACACAAAAAATAGATAATTTTGGCAATTCTAGAGTAAAATGTTTGTACAGCAATTATGTATATTTTTTTTAATCACGTAAATTTAGCTGCAGACGTATCGTTGCGCCTTTGTGAGTCTGGTAAGAAGCTAATTAAGTTGTTATCCTGGAACGTGATGCTTGCTTCGTCGAATGGAACATTCGCGGGTTCTCTTTGAGCTGAACACTTCCTTTGAGGAAGACGAAACGAATAAATCGTTGAACAATTCGTGCACTAATTCCTAAATAATCTGATATTCATAGCAAAGTATTATAAACTTCAGAAGTCAGTGATAACACGCCAAGTTTTCAGCTCTAAAAAGTCAGCAAAAAAAATTATTAAATATTAAATTATAAGATTTCTATAATGTGTATTTTTTGTAGATTCCTGAAATGTTTTTCATTCTTTTTCTTCTTAGAATCAATAAATAAAATATTAATGCACATGTGTACACGTAATTCAATTAACATCGGACTTTAATATCTTTTAATATCTCAATCAGAGAGTTCCTCGATGATTCACCCCTCGCGAAAACTATAATCAAAAAACAATAACGGCGGTAACCGGCCCTGTAATTCAATAAATGTCACGGAGATGACGAGGTGCCAGCTCGCGCTGTCGTACTCTTCGACCCATTTTTACTCGGCTGCACCTCTCATCGCCGTAACTCTCTCGCATGGCGAACGATAGCATAAAAGGATAATAAAACTGCCGTGACGGGGCGAACCGTTCCATTCGATCGCGAGCACCGACCTGCCCGAGCCAGTATTATTCTTGCGGCGCGAATACACGCGGTGATAAATTATCTATTATTCGCGAAGCATTCGCGATAGACTAGAGCAAAGTGATGTTCGATACAGATACAATATCTGTTCGCTCGGACTTCACGTAGTTTCCCTTATCCTGGACACAAAAACTATAGAAAATAAATGAACCGTGTGTATCTACTCTTGATTTCTGTTTCGCGTTTCATTCTTACATTATTCACGTACTCTAGTAATAAGAAGTGGCATAGAGATTAGGATCCTGATAAGAGAATCAATAGAGGGGAAGATGGTATTGCAGCTCTTGTAGATACAACTCGGAATATTTCCGTTATCAAATAATACATTTTAGTAGTCGTTTGTTTAGTAGCTCGCCGTTATACAGTAGCGCTAACGCATAATAGCCGACATTTATTACGAGGCATTTCAAAACTTTTTCATAGGTACTTTTTGGCATTTAATTACTCATTCATTTTAAACTTGAACGTATTATCGATTATATGTACATTTGCGTGTTTCTTTCTCATTTAACATTATATTCGGCAGTGCGCATTCTGAGTTATGCAAGGTTAAACAATAATATAGATTTTTGCTAATGCAGTCAGTTGTCACAAACTTCTTTCAAAATTTTCATATCGAAGTAGTTATTCGATAAATAAATTGTAAGTTTCACCGCTAATCTATAATTTAAATTACATGTATTATACATACATTTGCAGATTCTATAAATTTTTCTTTATTTTGAACAAGTAATATAATTTTATTAAAAATACTGTGCTTTACACTGTTATCACATTTTTATTAATAATCCTGAGAAATAAATATTTCATAATTTTAAGTTTAGAATCGATTGAACGACACATTAACGAATACAATCGTTAAGTTTTTTCTATTTAATATAAGAAAAATATTGTACAACATGCAAATGAGGGCCCGTAATATCATCTTCTTCTCCATTTTTCAGTAATGCGAAATAAATAATAATCTCGCTCGGATTCAGCAAAGTAATATGAATTGTAACTTACAAGGACAGCCGGCGGGGAAGTCGGCAACAAAGCGTGCCCGCGAGCATGCGCTGATCTTGCAACAAGAGACGGGGGAAGGGAGGGGGGCAACAAGCGGCAATTAACACGATTCTATAGCAAAGTGTAGAAATTCTCGCGTGTTTGCGCGAGACGCGCGCTTATCGGGCTCCGCGCGCGCGCTTGCTCGTAACGCCCGTTCGTGACTCCGCAGTATGATCGAGTACGTTGACCGCGGCTGCACACTGCGGTAATTAGGTAACAAAAAACCGTGCGTCTTTGTCCGTGCTCGAATAAAACGTCCCCGTCGATTTGAACGCCCCCTCACTCGTGGCCGCCAACGCGAACCCGAAATCTTCGCGCAGCGCGAGAAAGAAAAAGGAAGTGGTCGAAACGGTCGCGGCGAACAACGAAGCTGCCGCCGCAAGATGATGAGCAATAATGGCAGTATCTAATTGGTACCGCTTCCTGTGTTTGCCGTGATTACGTAAGTTAATCGACCGCGACCGCGAATCCCCGCCCCGATTTCGATTCTGTCGGCGGCGCGCGGTTTCAGTCGGCTGAAACGAGCAGGTGCACATCGGGCCGGATACGCCGTTCGCATTGACTTCATTAATCGATCGGACGAATACTTCGATTAACGTCCGATAATGGCATGGCCTCTTTTGCGATCAAATGCATGCCGATCGCTCGTGTACGAATTAATTCAACCTGCCTTTTCTCGTTTTATATAAATAATTACTTATATAATTCAAATATTTTTTTACATACACACACACAAATACACACAATATAATTTTAAAAATCGACAACATCGACATAGATATCTGATACTCCCTTATATCTCAGAAATTCAACGTTGCATTTTACTAATACTTTTATTAATATTGATAAAAACCATTTTACATCGAAGGCTTCATGTAATATTAACTTGTATAGTGTGCAGATAATTTATTTTAAAAGAAAATAAGAAAAATATTTTGTCTACTATGTTGATTGTGAAGCTCATTTTGTCTGACGCACATTTTTTCTTATTTTACGAAAAATTTATTATTGCAAAATTCGAAATATTATAAAAACTGCTGTATCCGATAAAAGACATCTTCCAATTATACAATACTTTACATAAATTTTGGTGAAACTTATAAGTTTATTTTTAACATAAGGCACCTGCACCCAATATGACCATGTACCCAATTTGCTCCCCCCCCCCTCCCCCTTTTCATTTCGAAATAGTTATACAACGAATATCACATACAACGTTATTGTTCAGGAAGTTGATAGAATTAATGTATTTATGCCAGTTAACTGGTCAATATCAACTTTCTACGGCTCGTAATCATACTTTATTCAAATTGCGTTTTTCTGAATCTAAAATTTCAAAGGTAAGTGTTTGCTTTATACACATAACTATGTAACAATTATAAACATCCGCAATTCATATTATTGTAACTCTTTATTTATACATTTCAACACTTTATTTACTTTACATTTTTATGAAAACGTCTTCTTTATAATTAAAGAAAGAAAAGTTTTTGTATAATGAAACTATTATGGCCAGGGACACTACTGGAAACACAATGTATCTTATTATTATACAAAAATCAAGAATCTATTTCTTTATTTAGTATTTAACTTTTGATTGGTAATTCTTGTCTGTTCTCCAGTTGGTTGAAAGAGCTTATGACTGGTAAAAGTTAAGATAACGTCTCGTAGTAAATAAACACAGTTTTATAAATAGTCGCATGTGTAATTTTTTCCATAAATACGGTAATAAATGATTAATCACACAGATTGATTTTTTATTTCGCATTTTTTTCAAAAATATTATATATATTATAAAAAGAGAAGAATATATGTATAAATAATTAAAACTATTTTTTTTTGTTTTAGAAATGTTTCTTATCTTAAATATCCAATTTTAATCTTTATTTTTTAATTTTGTATTCATCAAAAAAATTTTTTAAATCCCTAAAAGTTAGGTGGACTATATTGAGTACAAGTACCTTATAATATTATAATATACGATCATAGCGGATTAATCTCGTCGCGTGACAATTCACGTTAAGGTAAGTCATCATTTTCATGGTCGTTTTTCCATCAAGCAGACTCGATTAAAAGACTTTTTGTGGCGAAATATACAGCCATTAATTACAAGATTCGTCAGTTGAAAGTCACTTTGACCCTTGGTGCAACTTGGCGCATTGTGCGGCAACGAACCGCGCTCGCGTGCAATTAAGTGATACGGTGTTCTAAGCGGTGGTGCCTTTGAAACTTCGTTCAAAGGAACGAGCGCAGTCGGCTAATCTCACGTTCTAATCCGCACGGTTCGAATCGATTAAACAGCGCATAAATTTCGAAATTGAATAAGAAGTTATTACCAACTCTATTGCGCGTGAAAGAATAATTCATTAGGGCACGCTTAACCAGCACTTTTCATTTCCTTAATTAATACGGCGTAATGCAATGTTCCGACGGTGATCCCTCCTCCTGAAAAACAAAGCAAAGCGACCGAAGGTTTGCTCGACGGCGCGGCGCATCCGAGCGATAATCAGGACGGTATGTGGACGGCCCGCGATGCAAATCACATTTCTTACGCATGCAATTAGCAACCTACCTTCCCGCGGGAGGCAAAACGATCATTATAACTGCACGCATCGCGCAGATTGGGTCGCGTATCTGCGGAAATTAGCGTTGCGCGGCCGTAATGCCACTGATTGTGAGTAACTGTAACTAGACGCGAAATGGGCCAGCGTAATTATCGAGCAGCGCGGAAGAGCAGTACGCGCGACGAGATAGCTGACCATATCCTAGATGCGTCAGGGAGAACCCATTTTATTTTTGCCTGCCGATAAGTTAACAGTCAAACGCGCGTTTATTTTAGATTGTTAAAAGCTTCACGCGAATGTTCTTTTCAAATACAGTGTTTTTCGCACCTTTTTATCGTACATTACTGTCGTAATCGTAATCTTAATGTAATCTTCAGCACTACCGTATCTGACAAATGAAATGTATATCTTTCATCACGTAAGACTAAACTATACCTCGCAGCCTTGTGGGTTGTTTTAACGGAGAATTAAGTCGAGATCCTGAACGGCATATTCTCTCCCGTGGCACATATACTTTCTTTTTTTACCTGGCTAACAGCGACGAACCGGTGTAATATTGGAAACGGCTCCTCTTACGTGGAGCTAAACTCTCGGCAAACAGGTGTTCCCGAAAGGTGACAGATGGCGGATGACGGGGGAACGGCGGCTGTATACGAAGCGAGTGAAATCGCGCTCGCTGGCTTCATCTCGCGCGCGTTCCGATCGAAAGGCGTATTCAAAAGGATATAGCGCCGCGATTCGCAACATGTAATCGCTCGCTGAAGAATATTAACATCTGTGTTCCTTTTTTCCTTTCGCGTATATATCTTTTGATCGATCATCGTGCCGGCCATTATTCATACAAATTGCGAACGATCTCTTTAAGTTAATCCATCTCGGTCGAGATCGCCAATCTGTTGCCGTTTCTTTCTCCGGTTCGGAAATTTTATGCGAGTACACGAGGAGGACGTATAATAACGGGCGTTATTATACAGTCTGACGCAGGCCGTATTATTTCCCATTTTTAACTCTGTATATATTTTTTTTTTTTTTTTTTTACGAGAGACTACAAGCCGTGATATATTAAAACGTACACGCGGTATGCAGCATCGCGGGAGCTAGGCGGGAGCATTTTCTCTGCTGGTTTGTAGAGCGTGGCCGCTGGCACGCCGCTTTATTTTATCCACGGTCAGAGCCAACGAGCGCTACTCCCGGTCAGCAGTTATTTAACCATAATGGGACGCTATCAACATTTTAAATCGGCGTACATAGGCCACGACGGCCGATCCTGACCGTGGGACGTGGGAGGAGGCTGATACGTGAGCAAGAAAAATACCGTTCAGAAACAATTTTACTTAACACATTTTTAAGCAGAGCTGTACTTGTAATTATTTTAAAAATTTCAGAAAAATTCTCTTTAAAAAAAAAGACATTGTAAAAATTTTTTTCAAAAAAGTAAACTCAAGACGCGATGACTCATCAAGTTTCGACTCACGTTAATTAATTTTACAAGTTTCAACGATAAACATGCTTATCAGATAAGCATGTCGATAGTAAAGAGGTATTTCTAAGTTTATTTTCACAAATTGCTGATAACTATTCTATAATCTGTTTATGTAATCACTATGCATTATACGTAATCTTATCTTCACTCCGAGGCATACATTTTCCATTGTTCTATTTTTATTTCTTCAACGCGATTCGTTGCTCAATAGAGAATTTGCACGATTGAAAAAAAATGTTGCATTTTTATAATTTATATATACTTTTAATTGTAATTTCTTTTCTCGTAATTTTTTAACGCAAATTAAGCGAGAAGCAAGTAATAAAATATTGCATTATTTGAAAATTCCGAAATACAATCCAGAAATGACCGAATTCTCTCGAACTCTGTGACGTAAATACAACAGATAATCTATGCTTATTCATTAAAGCGTTTATCTTAAGAATGAGCAAAAAAAATACGTACAAAACGTTTTATACCTAAAAAAATACAACAATTAAAATATTACGTACGCAGATATTAATAAATTCAAGAACGCACAATGCTAAGTAAACAGAAACTTTGCTATGTGACGTCATGCACATTATTTTACTTGTCAGCCAATCAAAATCATTTGCTCATAGCATAAAAAATTTCAAATATTATTAAATTTTATAATTTATTTTTTTAATATTCACTTATTGATAAAAATTAAAAATTTTCTTATAAATTCATACAACGTATATTTAAATCATGAAAATGTAAAATATTGAAAAAAATGTGTAATATTTTTTTCATGCAAATTCCCTACCATCATCTAACTCTTCGCTTCAAGAGTAGTTTTTTTTACGGGTTTTGCCCTTCGAGAGCAACACGCACGATTGTAAAATCCATCCAGTGCAGCGCCTGTTCTGGTCCGTTGATATTGCGAGCGGTTGCTCGCGCGTTGCCCTGCCTGCAACGCGCAGCATCAGGTTATCTCGGAACATGTGCGGAACCAAAAAAAAAGGGGCACAGGTGGATGCGAGCGGAAATTGAACGCTGCCATTGGCGCAGCAGGCAGAAACGCGGGGTGGCAAGATCAAGGATGATTTAGGGCCGACTCCACCGACGCCGATTACTGCGTATGCTCGTTCTCCCCTCGTATCACCGTCCCGTGATCCCCACGGAGAGAGAGAGAGAGAGAGAAAGAGAAAGAGCACATTCGGTCGGAGATAAACGACGTCGGAGGAGTCAGTTCTTAATCGTTTGCAACATGCCATATGCACCCGCATCCTTTCTAACATTCTAACGAAATTGCGTGTAAATTTCTATGTCTTTACGTATAAATTATCGTTGTAGTTATCTCTTTTTTTCAGCGTCGATAACTATGCGCGTTTACTCTATTGCATCTCTCGAAGGTGGGCGTACGATTAAATCGTGCGTACAACAAATACGCATTAACCCCGGAAAATGGAGGAGTAATTGGTTGCGCGTAAGTGCGCACGGCGCGTGTTGGTGCGCGTCGATGGATACGGGATGTGAAGGGAAGAATAAAGCGGAAGCCCAACCGCGGGAGAAAAACGGTTGTTGATTACGCATTATGGACAAATCGGCGATAAGCCAAGCGAGGAGGAAAACGTGACGGTCAATTACTTCGGTATCGACCGGCGACACCGAAATGCACTTTGGATAGGCAGCTTGTACATTTTACTTTGTTATAAAAATAACAAATTGCCAGTTATAATGAGAGAGAAGCTGTTCATAATGTATGGATTGAAATACACTTTTCTTCGTTTCGCAACACACAGCTGCAACTTTTAGTTACGATAATGAATCGTAACGAAGAAACTGTAATACGTACATTATTAATAAATAATTATGTAATTGATTTAATTGTGATACATATAAATGTCAATAAATAATAAAAGTGCAAATAGCTGAGAACGATCGATTCACTTGGCATTTCTGATTCGTATATAATTACAGGTATTACACGCATATATATATCTTGCGTTATGTTAAGCGCGAGTCCAATTACAACTAATTCGCACTCCGCCGACGAAGGCGGTGGATTTTCTTTTTTCTCTTCCCCGCTCTGTCGTAAGCGCTTTTAAACACATCGGACGGCAGGTAATAACGACGTAATGTTAAAAAAGAAGGGAAATCATCAGAGCATGTTCAGCTGGATTCCACTGTCGAAACGTTTGCAGAAATGCTTACACAATACTTTAGTAATAATCGGTAACGAGGTTAATGTCAATTATATCTACCACACGTACGGTCAAGACATGATAACTGCTAATTACGTTTAATTTATATATAATTATATATATGTGCGGGTGTATGTAAATATAAATATATCGCAATACTGGCATAAACCTCTTAAAACGGCACTCCTTATTTCTCGGAAACTAAATGTTACTGTATTAATATTAATAAAAACATAATCTGCTTAGATAATTAAAGAAATACAAATCCATAATTCGTACATTCATGGCTTTTTTCTAACATTTGTAAAAAACAAATTCTTCAAAAATAAACATTGAAAAATTGCATGCAAATTTTGATTTTTTTTTTTTGCAAATTGCATAGTTTAAACAATAATAAGTATATTATTAATAATTTGTAAATAAATTTAATAAATATTAAAACATTTTACATAGCTTCAGCTTCCTAAAACGGTTTTGTTTGTATTTTCTCTTCTCGCATTTTTTTCATAATATGATATGAAACAAAATCATCGAAAGAATGTAAACTAATGCAATTCTCTGTTACTGAGAACAGATCACAAACATATGATCTGTTCTTCTCTATTAATTTTTTTCGTAACATAATTTTAAAAAAATTGTTTTTATTCTTTAGTCCATAAATTATTTTAATTTTAAACTGTTTAATTCTAGTCTTTTTGCTTTACAAATTTTAAACTTTGTTGTTTAATACATAGAAATATGTTTTATTAGTCAGTTCATTTTAAATTATAATTTATCTATTATAGGATCAGGTCCGAATTCTATCATTACTGCCTATACAAGTTTTGACGTTTATTTTTGGTTATGTTGTGAAAATATTAATTATCATAAAACATAAAACAGTATTATAAAAACTAGTTTACATTTATGTTTTCTTTTCAATTTTTGTTTAAAAAACATTCAAAAAACAAAGTAGTATATTTGATAATTTCCCTTCATTTAAAAATCATAAATAAAAAGACTATTTTAAAGGAAATTTTATTTTGATAGTCGAAAGCAAAGATAGATATAATAATTCTTTATTAAAAATTATTTAATTTAAAATTATTAAATATCTATATAAGATTTTGTATTAAACCAATATATTACGTTTGTGTAAAACCATGATGATTAGTAAATAAAATTCTCGCGGCGTTTCTTGTGTTTACACGACTGAATAAGCTTGATTAAACAAGCCTCATCATAGAGTTTTTCATTTAGAACAAAGGTATAAATAAGTAAGACCGGCAAGTGAATGCGGTCATGTGAAATTTGTACCTTTCATCTGGTTAAAAGGCATTGTCGCACGCGAACTCCCGACATTTATTTCCGTGATGAACCTCGACGTGAAAATGCTCACCATAGTTCGCGTGCCACATCATCGTTGTGGTTTTCGATCGATCGATTAAATTATTCGTTTCCACTCTCTTTTCATCTTTTTTTTTTACTAATGGTCGCAATTTTTTTGTTAATAAATCATCACTCTGCGGACATAAGCAGACATTTCATATCACAATTATAGAATTATTATCATTTAAAAAAAACGCACAATGGATATTAATAATAGAATGCGCTTTGAAGCCTACATGAAACATAAATTAGAAATATACGCATTTGTATCTCATAGAGAAAAAAGAAAACAATGGAATTCTCAACAATACCAGATTAATGGTTCGGAACGATTTTGAAGATTTTATCTTGAGGGGTCTTTCGCTATTAAGAGGCTCAAGTATGTGTTTCAATATGTGACGTAAGTTTCTTGAGTTATATTCGCGAGAGACGCCGTCGCCGGAAATTCAACCCGCATGAATTATTTCGACACTCAATTCTGCAAGGCACTTGGAGTCGTAAGCATGTATAGAGTACCCGCTTTCAACTCACAAACGGATTGACGGACAAATTGCTCTCGTGTGCATGCGAATTTAAATAACAAAATATCAATACACCCCACGTCACCAATTGAAAAATACATTACAGTATATAATTCCATTTCAAAAAATGACCACTAAAACGACGCGGAATATTACAAACTAACAAATATATCGTCTCACTATGAAAAAAATCTCGTTTTATGACATAGCTATTGTTTTTAAAACCGGCTGGAACTCGACTACGCTTGGTTTCACATACAACCACGCATTATAATTGCTACGTATTATAATCTGCTTGGGGATGAAGACAGTTCCTGAGGTGAATAATGTCGGGCTTTCACGCAGAAAGCGGAAGGATCGCGGCGAAGTATAATACAACCGGCACTCGACAAGTGTCTCGTAAAACAGCCAGCGGCGGGTTGGTTCACCGGGTTTGTCGGCCTCTTCGTACGGTAACGTACGCACCCGCGTAATACACGCGTAGTACACGCGTGAGCTCGCCGTGTAAAACGCACGCGAGCATCCTGCACACATATTGACAGGTGTATCTGGAGTACATCGCCGCGACGCGAGCTCGCTCGTTTCTCCAACTGGCTTCCTAATCCGGTTAAATGACGGCGAAGGAGAGCAGCACCGCCGGCTGCAGAGCTCAAACGTTCCTCCTTTGAGACGTTACGAGGGCGTTCAACCTCCTCCGGCAGAGGAAGAAACCTCTCGATTGCCATAACACGAGATTCGCATATGGCCCACGCAACCACTTAATTCAAGCATACTAAAAAAACATCAAATACGTAATAATGATATCGTGAAAATATATTGTATTATATTAGATGGCTACAAAAAGTCTTGGTTTTTTTTAAAGAGATGATGCTACTCCTGTTATGGTAAAGGAGTGCCATTTGAATTATTTTATGTATCAATAAAAATAAGCAAAAAAGAATGTTTGCATTCGGTTATAACATACGAGTTTCGAAGAGAAACAAAAATATAATAGATGCTGATAAGAAACATTAAGGTTTCTTCTCATATATTCACAAATGCTTTTACAACATCTACCATTTTTATGCCTTTTCGAAGCTAATTAAATAATATAATTACAAACATATCTTTTTTTAGACTCATTTTTGCTAATAGAAACACTAGATAACTCAAATAAAATCAATTTTTTGTCGTAGACTGCTCTTAATGTCAATATATAATTTGCCGTAATATCTACCGTGATATCTAATTAACATATTGTAATAAGGACAACATCAAATCATTAAATCTTGAAAATGTTTAATATTATAATTCAATTACCACGAGAATAAGAGAACTGTAAAATTAATATTTTACATGGTAGAAACAGAAGCTTATTTTACACCAATCGACGTGCAAACTGGACGAATAAAGACGTTCTCTTGTCTAGACGTAATACTGATTCTTTTTCCATTGCAGACGCATATACGGTGCATTCATTTTCCATCCTATTCTTGGCGAACGGCGCGGCCAAAGATTTGCATAGAGACAGAGAGTTTCTTCTGCTGAGCGAAGAACAGCGAGATACATTCGCAGCTGAGATACATTTCTCTTAATAACAGTGAAAACGCAGTAAATCGTAACACGGCGGCTAGGTGTCACGGTACGGCGCGTTATTCTTCACAATAACGGGAATCGAATTGTCGAGACTGCAGGTTGCGTGTCATTCCCATTCTGCTAATTCGGTCTCGTCCGCAGGAAAGCGTTTGTGTACCGTTTCCCGCAATATTGTTTCAAAGAGCCGCCATTTAGACTAATGTGGGACAGATTATGCGACTCGCGTCCGCGAGTACGTCACAGTCTGGGAAAACGGATGCTAAAGTTATGTCAATAGGACGTAAACGGGCCAATTAGCGAGCCAATTGTAAATGAATTATCGCTGCGCATTGCGATCAGAAGAATAGGCAAAATTTCAGATGGTTATTTTGTCACAAAAGTGTGTGGCACACATTGTCCGCCACTGACATGACTAAGTACTTGATATGCAATTTGTATATAATAATAAGTGCATACCGATTTTCTCTCGTTATTTTCTCGATTATCCTCCGACCGAATAAAAATCTCGTGCCTTTTATATCGAGTATTAAACAAATTGCACTTTCTAAAGTAAGGTAAACATATCTAAAATCAACAATTTCTGATGTCTCGAGGGCCACTTAAACGTCGTACTTCAAATGTTTAAAGAAAGTATTAGAAACTATAGCCTAACCAGTCAGTTGCCATTCAGGTAACATAGGCGCACGTACGTTTTTTTTTTCTCCAGATTGTACGGACGTAATGAGACAGAGATAAATTGATAATTTCGAATAAAAATTCTGAGATTGTGCCAACGTCCCCTTTGGCATGCGACTCGTTCGTCTTCGAACCCTTTCCCCCTTCTCCCCCTGAGTCGATAAAGCTGTTTGATGCAACAACCGGAAGTTCCGCTCAACTCCAAGTGTGCTGCAGCGATCTCGACACGGGTCCGTATGCGCGCGAACACAGTCACGTACACGCATGTCCGCTTTAACCCGTTCCACCGCAGCTAGCACGCCCGTTGCACGCGTATCGTTGCCTCGCGTGCACGAGTGTGCCGCATCCGTAAACCAGGCTCCTGGAATTGAAACTAGCCGCGCGCATATGGCGCACATGGTGTACATGAAGGAAGGAATATGCACAATGTCGTAGAATTTGATTATTCCGAGCCGTAATTTGAACGGTTCGCGTCTCAGAATAATACCCACGTCATACTAGCGGCCGTAAAGTAGTCGCGACAGACGTCTGTAATGGAAAAGAGGCTATTATCCCCGTGACATGTGCCGACTATACTTTGTGTACTGCTTTTAATTATATCGACTGGGAGAAGAAAAAATAATTGTTGTTGTTGAGCTTTTAAACGGAAAAGAATAATAAGACACCTGTATTCAAATTGTCTCACCCCCTCCCCATTTCCAAATACAAGAAATTTCACAGATAACGCTGATATACATATCTCTCAGGAAGTCGATACACTATACTTATGCCAGTACACACATAGCCAGAAACACAACTGAAAACAATATATCTTATTATCAGTACAAAAATCAAGATTCTGTTTCTTAGTATCTTTAATGTTTAACTTTTGATTGTAAGTCTTGTCTTTCTCCAGTTAGTTGAAGGAGCTTTTTGGCAGATAAAAATTAAGATAATGTCTCGTAGTAAGTAAACACAGTTTTATATTTAATAAATAATTGTATGTGTAATTTTTTGCATAAGTGTGTTAATAAATGCTTTAATTAAACATGTTGATTTTTTAATTTCACATTTTTTCAAAAATATTTCTAAAAGAGAGGAAAATATATGTATAAATAATTTAAAATACTTTTCATATATTTAATATTCTTTTTTGGTTTCAGAAATGTTTCTTATTTTAAATCTGATCCTTATTTTTTAATTTCATATTGGTCAAAAAAATTTTTTTTAATCCCCAAAGTTTAGATGAGTTATATTGAATATAGGCACCTTATTTCAGTTTTTAATATTACAAAATGTTTTCTATTTAGAACAGATATCTAGAAACACGCGTGAAACTCTTCAAGAACAATCGTAAAGTAAGATAAAGAACGTCACAATAAGATTGTGCTTATCACTGATGAGCCTTTAGCATTACGCGAGCGAATTGTGCATACAAAGGCGAGCTCCGCGAGAACAGTATTGACGTTACTACAAGAATAGAAGTAAATCATATTCATACCTCTGCAATTTAAAACAGTCCACTGAAAGTTACTTTAATGTGGGAGGAGGGGGTGGGAGCGCGAGAGTCATGAAACGACGGAGGGAGTTAGCCAAGCGTACTGGCGAGCATCCGCTTCCGCAGGATGCACGATTGTCATTTTGCCTTTTCAGGATTCGGCCGCATGAATCCGACACACGACGGTCGGCGCGGGGATTAATTCGTCGCAGCATCGATCGGAGGAAATTAATCCGAGCTCACTCGTGTGCCGGATGGCGGTGCAAATTGAAAAAGGAAAATCGGAGCAATGAGAGGGGCACTCAACTGTATGTCGTTAGTCCAGTTGATCGTTTCGTTCAAGGCTCCTGAGTCACCCAGCCGACAATCGAAAAAAGTTATATGGAATGAATAACTAACCCGTGCATGCCTTTACATACGTAAAAACTAGAACGCTATTCGTTATCACGTAATATTCTTTTCATTAGTCAGATAAAAGTCACTGAAATGTAATTTCCTACCGACTTTTATGCATATGTGTGCGCGTATGTGTGTGTACACAAGAAATTAATTCGAAATGGCTAAAAAAATAGTTATGTAACTGAACTTTTGTCTTTTCCCCCCCGAGGACAGGACGTGAGCGACGTGGGTTACGTGCGAAGAGAATCTTTATCTCGGTATCGCGTTGCCTCAGCAATACATGATGCGTACATATTATCGAAGTAATTCTACACTCGAGCTATCTCATCACGTTGGTAACTGGAGCTTCACGTGAGAAAAAAAGCCACGTAGCTATTTACGCAAATCCACATGCGCTAACCATCGCGCGCGGATCTTACGTCACGTGCAGAAATTCTCTCAGCACGCATCGCGGAGTTGTTCTCGTTAAACATTTGCGACTATAAAGATAGTCTTATAATTAGCCTGTATATATTGTAAATTTTCGAATGACTATCAATTATTTGTATAAAAAAAATATAACGTGACATTACACAATGCGTATATAATAATATAATATTTGATATTATTTCTTTATGCTTCAAGTTTGCATTTTTAGTAAATGTAACCATACTCTTCTTTCAGTGTAATATTACAGAAACAACGCCAAAAAGAATGATTTACTTTAACTCAATACATATTTCTTTCTTTTTCCTTTTTTTTTTATATAATCATTATGTTATTTTTCATATGTGGTGTAAATGTGTCAGATTTTTCTCCACGTGTCAATTAGGACTGATTGGGTCAGTGAGATATTCGAATATCCGCTCACTGTCCAAAATACATTATCAGCGACTACAGTTGGTATCAAATATTCGCTGACATAATCGTGTACTCATATTACCCGGATGGTCTATGGAAAATATTATTTTCAGATATGTACAGCTCTGGTCAAATTTTTAGATACTTCAGTAAAATCGTTTTTTCCACGTGCGCATTTTATATAGTTTATAACATTTTGCTATACATAAAAAATGATTTAAATAAAAAAGTATATACAATTAAAAATATATATATAAATATTTTTATATATTTTTAAAAAAGTTGCAACTATTGCAGTTAATCGTGGAATTAAAAATCTCATCTTCTTATAGAAAATAGCATAGTTCACAATATATGTGTAAAAAAAAAGATACGAATATTATACACGATTGTGTCAATGAATACGGGTACCCAGGTATTATCCGTACTTCGAATATCCGGGATACCCGAGCGTGTCATTAGTCCTAGCGCATACTTATATTTTTTTTATTTTATGTACCAGCCGGTAGTGTCTTTAATGACGTTTTGTATTTATTTACGTACGCGTAAACGACGCATCTCTATGCTCTTCATGTTCTCTTTCCTCATTAGCGCATCATGTCGCCGATGCAATTTGAGGCTTGCATGCTCGTACGTCGCGGATCTCTCGCATTTACCTGCGTGAATTCTCTCTGGTAGCGCGGCACTCTCTTCCGTTCCTCGCGCCGATGGCGGTCGGGGCATTTACTCGCTTATGTGGGTTGATTACCTTCGCGCTTGCACGCGAGAGCGGAATCCGCGAGACGCGATCATCTGATTTTATTACGAGACGATCATCGGCATGTACTCTCCGTATACACGGAGACTGCAAACGTGCGCGCGGGACTTCTTTCGATCGTCTTTCGTGTTCCTCCTTTTCATCGGGAGTTCACGAAAGAAAAGAGAAAGACAAAGTTCTCCCGATCCGCAGCTTCGTTCGCCTTGCGGAGGTCGCCTAGTTGCAAAACTCGTTTCGCGGGCTATACGACGACGGTCGCGCGGTTATCCGAGGGAAATAAAGACGAACAAAGAAAATAAAAAAAAGAAAAAAGAGGGACGGAGAAATTAGCTTACTATTCTGCGAATAGTAAGTGCAAACGCCGCGTCATAGAATATACGACGTCATAGAATAATTGCGTGATTATGTAGCTAATAATTAAAGTGTAATAATTATAAATCATGTATATTATTTATATTACGTGAAATATATTTTATTAAAATATTGTATTAAAACGCGTAAATACGTTATCCAATTAATGTTGCTCCAAACAGTGTAAGAAGCAGGTACAGTTTTTTCTCGTACAAGCCGATCTCGTACCGAGCGGACACTTGAGATACCACCGTCAGGATACAAGTAAAAATAATCGACCGGAGTAAAAATACATTGAGCGGTGCATCGATCTTACTCCCTGGAGAAACGTCGTCATCGTCGTTGCACCGAGAACGACGAGCGGTCGTTGCAGCCGGTCCTGCAGGTGCAAGAATCTTGATGATTATAGCTTCTATTCCACAAGGCTCGACTTAATGAGAATACTTTCCGCATGAGTATAATCATATTTGTGACGATGCGCGGCCGATCGCACTCCCCGCAAACGCAACGACAACGTCTCCGACTTTTCTTCATATCTTTCGTTTCTTTTTCCATCCGAACCATTCATCTCCACGTATTTATGTGCTACTTCGCGAACAAAGGAAACGAGCGTAGCAACGAGACTTGCACTGTCAAAAGTCTGGAGCCAGCTTTTATAAATTAGTAACAATCAAGTTTGATATTTATTAATTTAAAAGCGACATAAACTTCTGAACTACAAAGAATGTAATTTAAAAGATTGTTAGACCTTTACGATATATTGTGAAAAACAGCGTGCAAACAGAAGTTTCGAATTCAATCGTTGTTCCATCTGCTTAAAATATTTTAAAAATTCGTGACCATATTACTTTCAATTTGTAAAATAAACGTGCTTTATTTTGAAAAAAAAGAAAATAATTTAATTACCAAAGATTAATCTTTCACAGATGCAATCCATTGAACTTAAAATATCTTCGGGTGTACGAAAGAATTAATAACATAATTTCAAAAAATAACAAATGTAAAAAATTAAATATATTGACTTTGGTCAAAAGTATTGCGTACAGCAAGTGATAAATTAAGATATAATGAACATACTGATCAAAACACTGCCCACCAGAAATGATAAATTCGCGCAAGTGCCACTTCCGCACTGTTAAATTAATTACTGCAGCAGTGAAAATCGCCTTTCAATTCGATTAAGTAAAACACTTCTTTCCCCGGATAAGGATCAAGCGGATCGTACGCGTACGCGTGCGGAAAGATAGGCGCACGAAGGTTCGTGACATGCTCTAACACTTTCACGTGTACAAATCAAACCCGGCCGGCGCGGCGTGGGTCGCGGAATAATTGACGCGTTCGACCTCCCACGAACGGAGCGGTAAGGCAGCACGTTGCACGCGTCTCTACGTGGGAGTCTCGCCGATTTATAATTCGAATAAATCATCCCAGGGTGGGCGTCGAGCGTTGCGAAAAAATCGCGACCTCTCGTCCGCAAGACGAGGCTCGGGGAGGCGGTATGGAAGCCTCCTCATCGATCCATCCTCCGCATCATCCTGACGAGATGCCGCGATTCTCGCACTTCCTGGATTGTCCTCCCCGCTTTATTAATCGTCGATCTCTCTCGGATTGCCTGAGGATTTAATTGGATGTGTAATATCGCGAGCAGTCAATCCTTTCTTCTCCAGAGAGATATATCGATACCTGAGATATATTTACAAAGATTTTTTTCTCTTGTAATTTATCCTTTTAAAATCTATGTAGACACAACAGGGTGGTTCGAGGAAATTTTATGATTTTCTCTGACTGTTAGTAATATGTACTACAATCAACTGTAAAATAATTTGTTTAAATTTTTCTAAATTTTATAAAATTATGGTAAAAACTTCTCCAAAACAAGGTAGAGTCCGAATCCATTTAAGTTTTATTATATTAACAAAATACGATTTAGACGACTAACGTTAAGCAATTTTCCCCTACCATATTATTCTATGACAACACAATTTTAAGAATAAATTCTAAGAAAAAATTCCCTTTGTTTAAGAATTTATGATTCAAGGAAGAAACATTATATTGCGCCGAATTAACTGTATATTGCTCCTGGCACATTTTCGAGATGTATCGTTTACGATCATCGACTGAAGAGAATGCATACACCGGAAGCGACACCGAGACTCTAGTCATGTGAGACTATTATCGCCGCTTGTGAGACAATAATAAACATCGTGGAACAATGAATGAGACCTGATTATTAAGACGAGATAACATCTGGTACGATGAAACAATTTGTAGAGGGAACCTAATTGTCCTGCACTATCTCGCCATTGACATCAAGGATCTGATAAGTTACTTCTGACTGCGAACAGGAGCGTATCCTCCTCCTTCAGTTTTTCTACGATCATCCGGCAGCTTTTAGACAGCCCCAGTAGAAGTTTCGTCCACTATTGTCGCAATAAGCATTTATTTGTAATTTAAATGACACATGTGATTTAAAATTATTAAGACGCTGATAAATTATGCAACATGTAGCTTCCTGCATCAACATCATATGTTTTGAATATAATTGCGGGTTCTCTTAGGCGCGAAAGAAATTTCTAATAGTTTTAGATAATGCATCAGATAAAACTAATATTTCCTATTCGCGATTGCTTTTTTTATACTCACGGCCATTGCACTTTGTATCTAATAAACTTGAATGAATGATACGGAAGTTAATTATTTTATCTTTTCCTTTTTACCTTCTCTCATTTGAAAAATTGATGCCATTAACAGAACGTTTGCTGAAATTTTGTTAAAGAATTCCCGGATTTTCCAGGAAGTTTATTCAAAATTCCATGTGAGATTACAGAATTGTTCAATGTAACTAATATAAAAAAATTGCTTTATTATATTGTATACATTTTTTGTTTCTTAATCGTACAATAACAAAAAAATTATTTAAATTTTAAATGTTAATTGTTTAAAGTTTTAAAGTTTAAAATTAAAAAAATTGTTTAAAGAAATATGTGTGAACTAAATGGTATGTAACGATCTGTAAAGATCTGTCCGCAATATCCGATCTAACTCACCGGAAATATAGAAAGATGATTAAATACATTATCCCAATTTAGAACGCTGTACTGTTACTAAGTTTTTAAATAAAAAATTGCGAGTTATATGAAAACGTATGCGGATATGTATGCCATATTTATTACTAATCAATTTTGCATTATAAAAGAATCAGATCATTTTACCAGAAAAAAATAGAATTAAAATTTATAAGTATTTTAAAATTTTTCCTGAGTATTATAAAATCATAATAAATCAAATAAAAATACATAAATTTTCAAGGATAAATAAATAAATTTCCTTAAAATTCCAAGTTTTTCTAGTAATAATTTTCCATTTTAACAAAAAGAAAGCCTATATTTAAAAACCGAGCAAAATTATTTATACAAGTAATGCATCGCAAATGCATTATGCAATGCGGCACGCCAAGGAATTTTAATAATAATAATAAAATCGAAGCAAATTAATTTAATTGAGAATTTCCCGTTATATGCGCGCGCGCGCGTGCTCGCCGCTAACCAATTACAAAAATGGAAATTTTATCCAATTGGGTCAAAATTAACACTCTCGCGCAGACGAATGGTCGCCAATGAAATCTCGAGGAAGTATCACACGTAGCCGGATCATACTTCCGCACCGGACGTAGAAATGGAAAAATGCCCCGATCGGAGCCGGGCCGGCCGGAGCGAATCCGACTTGTCGATTGTTCCAGGCCAACGAGGTAATAAAAACGCACCGTTATCCTCGGCGCGCGATTCGAGTTCGCGCCGCCACGCCGTCGGTTCTCAATTAAACGCAGCCTCGTAATTCCGCCCGCCATTAAAAGGAGGACAGCTGATACAATGGCGCGAGACCAAGTCGTCGGGGAAAGAAAGAAAGAAACGCGCGCGTCAGTTCAGTCTCGCGCGTTAGTTCCGCGGTGTAGTCGTGTCCCGCGCGATTTAACGATCGCCATCTTCTCGCCGCGCGACGTTCTCAATCCCGTCGGGAAGATCGTCGCCGCGACGATCGTCGGCGAATCGTTAAAGGGAAAAAGGTTAAAAGGAATCCTGGAGAAAGACCACTTTTCGCGAGGGATAACGTCGAACGTTCCGTGAATCGCAATAGCGAACGGCGATAATTATTGTGCCCGCGTTTCCGAGCAAGCAAATCCCTTTAACACGCGGAAAAGAAAGCAGCCGCCCGATCCTCCCGGCAAAAAGTAAGAGCGAACGGAGGCACGAAGAATGTTTTATACGCGCGCGCATCGCGTCGTTGAGAGAGGAGAGAAAGAGAAAGAGAGATACTTGCGTAATTTGTTATGCTACATTCGCTTCGCCTGCCCAGACATCGGCTTCCTCGGGCCATCACCATCGAGAATGCCCGTACATTTGCGTGGCTCTCGCAGTCATAACATTGCAAGATTACGTCGGGTGTCACGTTAAAGGAAAAAAAAAAGTAGAAATCGGTAGCAACGCGGTGGTATTTCCTAACGAGCACGAAAACGACTTTGTCCTGCGGTGGTAGTTGAAATGAACGATCGCTATCTCCGTGGAAGTTCTCCGAGTCCGCGAGAAACTAATCTCGCGACGATCTCTCGGATCAGCTGATGCGCGCGGCTCGCCTAGTTTCGCGTTTCGCGAAAAACCATTCGCGGTGGAAAATTAGCGTCATTATTTATGACTCAGGCGCTTTTATTTATGTCCCATGTGCGAGCGAGAAGTTACGCAATCGTTAAAGAGGAAACGTACGCTGTTTTGACTCCTTTGTTGGGAGACAACTATTCTGTGTATTATCGCTTCATACATAATCAAAAATGACAATCTTCCTTTATGGTTCTTTTTTTTTTTTTTTTTTTTTTTTTTTTTTTTTTTCAGGAGAACCAACGACGTATGTCTTTATTATTACGAGTCGCAACTAACGATTAGACGCCTACTTAAGTCATCTAATGATTACCCGCAGCATACGACAACGCTCGATGATGCAGCTGGATTTTACTTTCTTGATTTTATGATCTATCATTTCTCCCATCAATAATCGCACGTGCAGAGCACGTAAAACCAGTTGCAATCCTCTTATTTTTAAAGATACCGGAATAATAAGTATGAAAAATATTGAATATTTTATTAAACTTGTAAAGTTCCCCCTTGTTATACAACGCTTTCTATAAAAATAAAATTTACAAATTAAAATGTGTACTACTTATTTAATCGTGACTTTTAAAACGACTCCTGCTATTAATAAAAATTACATTATATCAGAATTAATAATATTACGCCGTTATATAAATGTAAATTCGTAACACACTTTTAATTCGTTTAATTTTCCCTACGCATGGCGAAAATATCGATCACAATGTTATGCGAGCCGTTCGTTTCTCGTGTAAAGCGCGCAATCAAACAGTTAATTCAATTATAAGGAGCCGGAACATTCATTGCCCAGGGACAAATGGAAATTGGTGATTCAAAATTCGACCCCCAAAGCCTGACTGCCCTCCTTTTACGGACCGGTCCTCGCACACACGCTCACGCCCGTGCTTGTATTATCCTTCGTCCTACGGAGGTGTATACGCGGAGGTATGCGAAACCTTATGTAAGCCAGTGTGTCGCGGACCCCTGGCTGATAATTCTCCAGCGTTACATCGGTTGTAAGAGTAAAAAGATAAAAGGGGGAAAAGAGAAGCAACTGACTCCGTACGTTTGACTTGTACTAATGGCCATGTTCTCGTTACTGATGCTTTTCAATTATATTCTAGAAATTCTCGTTATATACTTCGCAGAGAGCCTCAATAACGTTACAAAAACTCGCTAATGTGAATTCTTTCCCCGGCACCTCGTTAGCATATCAAATGCGCTCTATCCAGCGATTTTTTCCCTCCTTCCCCCCCCCCCAACGCTTTCTACACTTAAAGTGAGTGACTTAAAGTGCGTTTGCTCTCCAAAGAAAAGAAGAAAATAGATAACAAGTAAAGAAAGTGTAGTTAGAGAGGACAATCCCAATTTAGATCGCCATTGTGAATAATGTGAATACCATATTGAGAGCCATACTCACTGTAATTGCCGGCGAGAGTTGCGAACATCCGAGATTGTCAAATTTTGAAAACAACGGTCAAGTTCTAACTAGGCTTAATCGATAGATAACTTGTAAGGCCCATTTCTACCAACGTAAATTAACTTTAATCTCGGATTAACTTACTCTTTATCTCTTTCTAACTTTTTGGAACTAGAATGAGATAACAAGTAAATTAAACTGAGATTAAAGTTAATCTGCGTTGGTAGAAACGGCTCTATATGTATCATAAAACTGTTCATCTTTCCTCAATGTACCTTATGAGCGGGGATATCGCGACGCAAAGTCCGAAATGTAAATTTTTTTCTGTAAGACACGTCAACCTTGACGGGAAAAATGTACGTTTTCGCCACCTCACGGCACCAGCTTTAGTACCCTCCGTGCCCTCGTCGCGTGCGGCGATTACATAAAGGCAGAGGTACCGGTGTCCATTATCGTATTCGCCGCTCGACCGAAGAATAATATCTTATTACCCCCGACAGTTCAACAACATCCTCGCACCGAGAGTTCATCGACGCCCGTGGTGGTCTGCGCGCGCGATAGAAACTTGAAAAGCTACACGCCTGACTCAACTGCGCGCGGCTTGCAGGCCGTTGCGAAACCGGCACACAAACGATTTCACCGCAGCGCGGAGTCCTCCTCGGAAATTTCTCAGATGTACCTATTATCGTTAACCGTCTAGGAGGCTATCAAGAACAAACATCGTACGCACGTTGTCGTAACGCTAACTTTTTTTTTTCAACAAATAATTATTATCCGGCGCGAAGTAATTAATTCCTACGTAATTAGACTTTCGAATTTTTTGCTGCAAAAAAAATCAGTTCAATTTTGATAGACGTATAATGTGTTTGAGACATTTTCCTAAGTAAGTATCCGACGCTCTTTTATATCTAATTTGATGTTCAATAATGTAAACCATTTCCGTACATCTTGCCTTTCCGTGTTTCCCCACTAATCTTCTCGCGTATCTCGCGAGATATAGCCCGATAACCAGCCTTGCATATTGTGCGCGAAAAACATGGCAATCTCGTTCGAAATCACACATCTCATTCCAAACACAAATCCAGACTTAACTTTGTTAAGGATATCCGCCTCGCACAGGAGAAAGTCTCGGTCTCGGATGAATATACATCCATTATTTCGATTCGGCCAGATTAACTTTCGTTTTTCTAAAATTACTCCGAATTAAATGCGGAAGTTTTTCCCTTTCTTTTTTCTACCGGAAAACGGAGAAATCCGCCGCTTGCCGCGAGCGTGCCACGTGCACAGCCACTGACAGACGTCAGCGGGAACTCCAATGAGCATATTCTACCTTAAGTCGCATGTATTTTACGCTCTTTTATACGCTCGGTCCTTATCGCTACGCGTAATCTCCGGTGCATGGTTTACCGGCCAACCGTCTTGTTAAGGGTTAAGCGCGAGAAACGATGACACGCGTTTTTCCCCCGCGCGCGTTCCGGTTCGCGCGACCGCGAACTCTGACTCCTCATTTCGTCGTTTGCATAATGCATATGCATACGCCGGTCGCCGCGCGAGTCCAAGAGGCAATGTCCGGCCCGGGGAAATGTTGCCGCTTCTCCGTCCAAAAGCTTCAAAGGGATAAAAAAAACCACGGAAAAATACGAGCCGGAGCGCAACTTGGATCTTAATAAGAATTTTAATAAGAATCCTGCCGTACAGTAAAGTACGACAAAAGTCGTATAAAAGTAAAAAAATATACCGTACACTAAAAGATAATTGATTTCAATTTTTTTCGACATTTAGAAATTCAAAGATTAATATTAAAATTATTATTATTAAAATAATATATTATTAGAAAAATTCATTAAAAATTTAACGTATTATTTTTCGAAACAACATGTTTTTCTCGATTCAATATATTTTCTCCGCGTGCAGCCCTGACGACCAACACTACAGAAATATTCAAATCGATAAAACTATCGACATGTCCAAAAGGAAAAGCGTGCACGCAATTTCATCGGCGAATGCGTACAACGTTAATAAATTATCCGCATTATGCAAATTCACCGTTCCGCGCCTGACGTACCTCGAGGTAGAGGAAAAGAACTTTACACCGCGAAATGCAGCACCGAAGATTCATACATTTCTGAAAATGACGAGGCAGACAGTAAAGCTAAGTGAACGGTGCGAAATTCAAGATGTATTCGCGTTACATCGCGACTATATTTGCAGATTTGTAGAAGCTGTCAAATTTTTCAGCGTTTTATGACAAATGCTTATTCCTCATAATATGTGCTTGCCATCAAGAAATAATAAAATACATTTAGTAGTTTAATACTTACTACATAATACTACATAATATAGTAATAGCATGTTGAATCAAACAACGTCAATATAAGAAATATTCGATTAATATGATCAAAAATAATTTTACCTTTCTAATATTTAGTCAATATTATTAAATATATTTGCATTACTTAGTGAGTATTTAGAAAAGTAAAGTTATGCTTGGTTATATAATTAAATATTTAATTGTTTCATTATTTAACTTAACATTTGATCGCTATTATCAAACTCTTTTTTCAATGTAATTGTAATAATCGTTTTATATTATAACAACATTTAATCTTTTTTGCATTATTACACTAAATCTCAGGTCAAGGTTGTATGTAAAAAAATAATTTCAAATTTTCTCGTGAAAGAGCCATGTTAACATAACGATTTATATGCAGGTGAATTATACGTTCCTGTACGACGGCACATTTGTATTCTTCTCATGCGCGCAAGTAACGCGCATTTAGACAAGCTAAACCGGAAATCCATTGGAAAGAAAGCGCATGATCTAATTTTTTAGTCATGCACAATAGAATAATAAGATAGTCGATATCGACAGGAAGTCTCAAATTAGCCAAACGCCTTAAAAAATAAAAGAAATTTCAAGATATTAAAGAGAGTAGTAAAAGTCTTGAGAAATTATTGTCGTTAACGGGCGATTTGTGCCGGCTTGAAAATCTAGTCCTCTGGCAAAATTAGGGCGAATATACACCTAATACACAGCTATTTGCGCATGCAAGCTCGCACGGGTGGAGGAGAAAAGAAGATACGTAACGGAGATCGCGGCACAATCGCACTGTTAGAAAAATATGATATTTACGACTATAAATTACAAAGTAAAATAATTACAGTCAGGGATATCATTTTTATAGTAACAATTATGTTACAATAATAATTATATACTTACGCTAAAAAAAAAATTGTTGATTTGACAAAATTTATTTAACTAAATTAAAATCTTGTCAGTTCAAGAATTTATGCATTTAACTTAAATACACAAATTTCAATTCAAGTATGTATATAGTTAATTGATAGAAATATATAAATATTTAAATAGACAAAATTTAATTTAGTCAAATTATTAACTTTTTTTTTCTCAGTGTATAATGACGGCAACTATAAAAAAATTGTACTATAAATTATACATCTTTAAAATATAGCATATGATTATTAATATAAATATTATAGTAATAATTCCTACTAAAATGATATTCCTAACTACTATCCAATTATAGTCACAAATACACATTTTTCTATCCAGTGCGGTGACCTACGTTCCCCGTAATATCGCGGTTGGTCGATTAACGAGCCGTGTCCCACTCGCACGAGTTCCGCCATTAACTGCGCGTCCTAACAGTATCGCAAAATCGTAAACCGATCGGTATCAATCGCACTGCAATACCCCCGCAGATCGCGCGAATTGCAGTGTATGCGCCCGCGATTTAATTGGAAACGCATACAACGGGGTACGTAACGGTGCGCGAGTTACATTCCTCTAATTAGATTAATCAGGATTAAAAGCCGAGAGTAAGACAGAAATGCCGTGAGAGCGAGTTCACGGGTGCTAATGATGGATGCGGGCTGCTGACGGGTTTAACACCTGACATATCACGCCGCTAATAATTTTTTGCAATTCGCGCGATTAAAAGGCAATAAGCCGTACGATTATTATCTATATACGAGGCGCGTTCGCGATACGACGTATACATTCGTCCTAATTAGCATAAAATATATTCAATTTAATTACATGAGAACTTATTAATTATGATCCTCCTGCGCCCAATATATAGTTCAAATTGATTTAATAATATTCGCCGGCGACCTATAAACCTTCATACAGCTCCGCATCTTGGAAACTGAAGTATAATACGTAATATTGGGGTTATATATGTTAAGTTTAAAGACAATAGCACAAGATTAACGAGGCTTTACCTGGCTTTACAGGCTGTTGCAGACGAATGAAAGTTATTAATAGCGCGTTACAGATAATTTCAGCTTTCAGAGTTCTCTCCTCGCACGGTTTGCGCTTGCAAACGATGGAAACGGCGAGCGGTACATAATCGATCGATCGATTTACCGCACGAAATCGAATGCGAACGGAACGTGAGTCGTAAAAAAAAAAGTGAGAGGCCTCGGAAGGCACACACGTCGTCATCGGTACGATTCCCCGGTTCGTTGCTCGCGCAACCTTGCGCCTTGTGCCTAGGAAGGCCTAAACCGGTGATTTATTTTTGAACGCGTGTTCAAGAACGATTCGCGGCCTTGTTGGTCGCGCATATACACACACGTCGCCTCCGGGTTTCCTTCTAAATCGAATTCCGATCAACGACCGGGCGCGAGTTCGCGAGGAACGCATAAGATTCAATAAAGCGATATCCAACGCTTTTAACATTCGTTCGAGGCAAGGTGTCTATCACAAGCTTCACTCGGCGAAAGGAAAGTCACAGTCGTCATTGCCACTTTACGACCACGTGCGGTATATTGTGCCGGCTGCTATAAATATTTTTATGTTTCCTCGAAGGCTACCGTGCGAATAAAAAAAAATTGTCCGAAGCTAAGACTTGTATTTTGGATTCGAGCAATTCATCCCGAATGGCCTATAGCAAAATTTGAAATATAATGATCCGCATTTTTAGCAAGCGTTTAGCTCTAAGACATGCCTGATGACTCATTTCCCGTTGGCATTGAACACGATCCTCATATTGCGCAAATCAAGTTTCGTACAATATTACACATTACATTAAAATTTACCAAACAAACAATTTTATAATTTATCTTGATAATTTGTATAAATTACTTCATTATTAAATGTATATACAAAGGTACATCTTCTTTATCAAGAGTCAGATTTATACAGCAGAGAAATGTAAATATGTTGCACATACAAGATGATGAGCATATACAATGACGTGTGTATACAACAATAATTATTCGACCGATAAATATTTTAAATATAAAGTTAAAGAAAAATTATATTCGACATCAAGATTCGCTGCCGAAATGGACAATCTTAACTTTTTCTTTATATATATTTGAAACATTTATCAGTCAAATAATTAACTTATTATTATTTTAATTTTTTATTTTTAAAAACTAGTGATAATCTTCATGATCTTGAAGAATCAATTTTTTCAAAGATAAATTTTACCATTAACCGTTTCCTTCCAGACACACGACTAATACAAAACATTTTTTTTTTTTTTCGAATGTCTTTAAATGTTTTTGAGATATCTTACTGTTTTTCTGCTCACCCTGATGTATACATAAAAAAGATTTATAGCAGGGAATAAAAGTAGAGGAAGTAGCGGAATATTCGCAACATATAAAATGATTACTATGGTTACAAGTCATCTATGTATGAAATCCCATCGTGCTGGTTAGGAGGCACGTGAGGTATCGATACGTTAGGCTTCAGGAATGCGTGAATCGCGTGCGGATCTTAGCATTAACCGCTACTCCACGCGAGAGCGAAAAAATTCATCCGGGATCAATCGATCCGCTGAGCGCCGTTTGACACGCATTCGCGAGATAGATGATCAATAGATCTGGCCGGGGAAGCGATCGAGCCTTGATCTTGTCCGACGACAGAACCAGTTCCGTTGAATGGCAGAGAGACCGACGACGAATAGCGGTGCGAAACTAAGCTTCCGCGTTCGATGCAGATTAGATGCCGCGAGAACCAACGGGCATTCTCTCGTTCGATCACCTCGTAATGAACACTCGAGATACGGCAAAGTGCGAACGCACCGAAGAAAAAAAAACATTCGATATAAAATCGACCCAAACGTTAACACCAGAACAAATCGGCGTTAAATGTGTAATTACTTTATTATATTATTAATTATTTAAATATTATAGAAATTAAAAATAATGACAAACACGTAAAGAAGTTAGAAATAAAAACAAAAAAGACTGATAGAAATATCATTACTGTAATAAATAATTGATCTAAAAGTAAAAAATCCAACACAAAATCGCCTTTTTGTAATTTAATCTGTTAGAAATCTGTTAAAGACTGCGTTACCAATCTCGCGAACCTTATCCAAACGTAAGCGAGCTACGAGCCTCGTGTGAGGTAGGTATATTAAGCGACTTAAAAAGCTTTCCCGATCTCCGAGTTTTACGTTCGCGGGTCAACGGTGCGCCTTGACCCCCGGCGATTTAATTGCAAATTATTGCACGCGGCTCGCGTGCTGTGTACGCGCGATTAATAATCCGCGTGACGTTCCGTCTTAGCGCAGCCGTATCGAACCGCGCGCGCGGCAGTATTATTCAATTTGGTCACAATCCACGTGTACGCCGCGGCTATCGCTCCGTAGAGTCACGCTACTAATCGCTAAGATCGAAAGCGTTTTCGAGACTTATCACGCGTCGACCTTACACGCGCATCTGTTCACCGTTATTAACCGCGATTTATCGGCCTGCGCCGGCTTTTCGACTCGCGCGCGCCGGCCGCGATGAACGCGCATTCCGCATTTGCCGCCGGTTATCGCCGAGCGATAAATTCGCCCGTATCGCGACACGGCGCGTCACGGCGACCCGAGTGAATTATAATAGTGTAGTAAAGGTACCTGTACCCAATATGGCTCATCTCCTACTTTTCCAAATACTTGCACAACGAATTTCGCAGATAACGTTAATATATCGCTCGATCTGACGTATTTATGCTTTTAACCGGTCAACACCTGCTTTCTAAGGCTTGTAACCGCACTTTATTCAAATTGTGCTCTTCCGATCCTAAAATTTTAGAGGTAAGTTGTTGCTTTGTATAGCTATCATGTACCAATTATTAATATTCAAAATTCATATTATTGTAACTCTTTTATTGTAACATTTATGCTTTTCAACGCCATATTTACTTTACATTTTTATTAAAACTCGTTTATAATTAAGAAAAGAAAATTCTTGGTGAAACCATTACGGCCAGGGACACTACGGGAAACACAATATATTTTGTTATCATACAAAGTTAAGATTCTGTTCCTTTATTTAGTGTTCAACTTTTTATTAGTATTTCTTGTACAGATACCTCACGCGCTGCGCGCAGAGAAAATCTCCGAGGGCCTTCGTTGCAATGCAATCGCGAGAGATCGCTCAACGTTCACCCGCTCGGCGTTCTTTTCAGCCCCGAGAAAAGCCCCAGACGCGGCGGCGAATAAAGACGTTCGCGAAAAAAATCAAGTATTTTTCCTCCCGCGGATATTTCCCCGCTGAACGAAAAAAAAATCAAGGACAGGCGATAGAGCGTGAAGGAGCGGTGTCTTTCGCGCGAACTCGCGCGCGGCAGCTTTTTCCCGGCGATTATTTTTTTCGGGAAGTACAACGCGCTTTTTGCGCGTGCTGCACGGTAGCACGGAAGGTGTGTCTGCGCGTGTATTCGAGTTATTAAAATCGAGTGTTCATTTAATATCCGTGAATTAAAATTGCGGGCACGCAACCTTGAGCCGCGCGATGACTTCCGTGCGCGAATGCTCGCAAGAATGATTTGCTAAAAGTTCTTAGCTTCTGAAAAACAAGAAAAACAGGTCGCGCACGACACACAGGTCATACGAACGTATAGTTAACACGCTGACACACATATCACGAGTGAAGCTTCGCTGTCGCCAGGAGGAACTCGTCACGGAGGCCGACGGTCGTCGCGCCACATTGGGCGAGTTCGACGAGCATTTTATGATCGACATGCCTCGCGATCGACGTAATCCGCGATCGGAAAATTATTCAGTTGAATAATTTTATATACGCGCGCAGGAACGTTCCGACGCGGAATCTTCCTCTTCGTTTTAATGGCGGCGTCGGTGAGTGCGTATTAGTAAGTCGATTTGCAGTAGAGAAAGATAATAAAACTGAACCAACTGAAGCGATCGAGCGTGGACTTTTACGAGCGAAGATTGGAAAGAGAGAGAAAGAGAGAGATCTACGTTCCTAAATGTGAAAACATTAATAGAGACGTTAACGTTAAAGAAAATGCTGCGTCAAAAATTTATGTCTCAAAATTGCTTCACAATGGATTCGATAAAGTCGGATGACGTTTTTAATAACATCATGTAATGCAAAAGATATTTAACATAAAAAAACATAATAAATCATACTATACATAAAACTTCAAAAGACAATGAACAATAAAGAGGCATTTCTATTTCAGATTAATTTTACAGCAATCTTAAATCTCATTTTGAATTATATTCTATATTAAAAAAATTTTTTATAGCAATAAAATTGAATAATTTTGACCAAACAGAAATATTATAATAGAAAATCAATATAAAATATATATCAAAGAGTAAGATATGACAGAGTTCTACCTTATGATACCTATAACAGAATATCAATTAAGGGAGATGTCTATGGTTAGCACAACTTCGTTTTTAGAGCACACTGTAATCGGGAATCAATTGCAACGCTGTAGCAACAATTTCCATTAAAATAATGGTCATCCATTATATACATGAGAAAGTATACAACCGTCGCGGTTGGTTGTAGCGTCGACTTTGCCCGCACGCGTGCAAAAAATAAATTAAATGAAATTCATCGCACGAACGTATGTATGTAACTAGGAATACCCCGTAAAAGTGGCGTAATTTCATCCGAAGGTGCTTGAAAGGCCTTCTCTTCCACTTTCTTCCCGTCTCGCGACGACACTCGACTAAAAGAGGCTTAATTATAGCGATCTCAGTTTCGCAAGCGGAAATTTCTTCACCGCGGCGGAAAAAAAGGAACGAGATCCCGCCTGGGACACGCACTCGATGACCCTGCTTTAAATGAAATTAAAATTGCTGTATGTTCGAGACGAGCGCAACTTTCGAATTAATTGCCATAAAAGTCACAAACCCTTTAGACGTCTTTATAATCTTTAGAGGCGTAAAAATAGTACGATTTAATTTCTTTTACGTAAGTAAGTAAGTAGAAACGTAAGTTTCTTTTAGAAAACTCAAGTAATGTAACAATAAATTTTACGTTGTATCAAATGCCCGATTGTTTTATAAGGCATATAATAAATTACAAGTAAAAGCGTCTTAGAAAATCATTCGCGCGCATCTATAACGTATAATCTACTATCTACAAAAATTTTCTACATATAATATAAATTAATATGGCAAATTATACTTGTTGTGCTCCCATATTTGTACAACAAGTATACATCGCAAATTTATTGCTGATAAATGTATAACGTGCTTCGGGCTCTTAACGGGTCGATACGCGGGAGGTCATCGATAACGAACTTTCGAAAAAAAAAAAAAATATATCAAACATGCTTCATACGGGCACGTATAAATTCTTTACAGAGCGTATAGAGACCCAATTTACGATCGCTCCCAAGTTCAATCTAAATCGAATTGCTTTTTTACGACCGCATCACGATCGCGGATTTAGAAACACTCTCGCTTCTGCTCCCGCGGGAGGAGCGGCTCTCTCGTAAAGACTCGCTATTGGCACACTTTCCGATGATGAATTTTCCAAGCGTGATTCTGTCGAGCGAGACGAGCCGCTCGGAAAACAGACAATAAAAGAAACTCACCGCGATCTGTGCTCTCTTCTTAATAAACACGTAGAACGTGTCCTTATCAACAAAACCAAAGAGCTCTCTCTTTCTCCTTTCTCTACTCCTATGGTCAATATATTAATATATTAATGTTTTTTGATATATATATTTAATATATTCTCGTGATTTATCGATATTGGCAAGGATGCTATATTCTGGTCAAGGTTGTAAAATGTTTTCTACAGATATTGGTCATTGAAACATAACGTTAACTTTTTCAGGTTTAATAGAACACATATATCCTGGTACTTTAAAAAATCATCCTTCAGTGAATATTAAATATTCAATTCAACTACAACTTAGAAATGATTGTAACCGAAGTAGTAACGAAAAGTAACAAAAAATAAATACAATAGTAAAATATATAAGAAATAATATATGTAAGAAGATTTAAAATTTCTTTCGGACTAATCGTAGAAGTTTTGACACAATGTGTTACTTTTGCGTAGCAATTAGTTATATCTAATATAACTAATATAAATTTTTGATAATATTTATATTATCATAATAATGTATAAAATTTTCGCGCGTAATTGTCAAAGTTTTTGTGTTTTAATGATAGAAACAAGTAACTGTTAATAGAAAAATACTATTAATTGCTACTTGAGAATACGAGAAGAAAACGATCACGATAAAGTATTTCGTTACAATTACGCCTAAAAATCGCCAAAATATGGTCTAGTTACGCTCGTAATGAATAATTTCATTATAATTTAATAATATTTTATTTCTTGGATTCGCCATTTTTAATTATCTCTCGACACATTATTTTCACACATATTCAGTAACCTAAAAACCCAATAATAAGCAATTTCTCGCTTTCTCATTACGACTTGATATTTTATTTCATCACCTCATTTTTGTAATCGTTTGCAATCCTTCAAAAATCTTTAAAAATAACTGTACAATATATATCACATTTCTAAAAAAAAATCAGACCTAAAAGGGTTAAATGTATGGAGGCTGTTGACACCAGAAAAGAGCCGGTGTTATATGCATATGCGAAGCCAGAAGAAATACCTTCGTCTGTACACCACATGGCCCGTGATGTCGCGAGATCGTGTGGCTTTGAGACAGCGTGACAATCCGTAAAAAGGAACATCAGGGCAAGCGAAGGGCGTGTCGCGAGTAAGGACAAAGCCATCGAGAAGGATAGAAAGCGAACGTAAGACGATTTCGTCGACTCGTTCCCCGCAAGAGTTTCTCTGGGTGAAATGCAAACCATCTTTACATACAGCAGACATACCGTTGAAAGCGCGGCGGTGAAACCTCCTGGGCTTCTACCAATAAACATTACTGGGCGTGCATCCTGCGGTCGCGTCGCGAGCGCAGCGTGATGTTTAACGACTCCGACAGAGATATATGTAACAGCGGTGTTAAATATTTTAATGTATAAATTATGTGCAACACGAAGAGAGGAATGGTGTTTAACAGAAGATTAAATTAGATATCTTAAGCCAGATTTCTTATAATTTTAACCCTAAAAGGTAAAACTGAATTTACCTATCTTCAAAGACAAAAGCGGGGTGAAACGTCACCTCAAACTTCTCGGGCGTTTTAATCCTTTCCGACAGCAGTAAATTAATAATTAAGTAGTGCATTTTCTTCGATTTTTTTATTTCAAAAATGATAATGTATATAAACATGTTGTTTTTTATCAGAGAAGTATTAAAAAATCTACGTAAAGCAAAAAAATACAAAAATACAAAAAATGTGCAAAAATGAGCATAGTTCGAATTTTGTTTGAGATGATAATGCACCCCGCATTTCTCTTCGGAGGGTTAGGATTAGTTATTACAAGATTTTCAAAATTTACGAATCGAAATACTATAACAAGAAAGTGCTCGAAAAATTAACCAAAATACAATTATTAGTAAATTTTTACTACAACTTGAAATAAAAATTTGCAAATAACTCTTTTTGACAATAAGTCAAACTTTTTTATTTTATTTTGGAAATATTTTTTTAAACCCTTCTTGCTATAATATTTCGAGTCGCACATTGCAGAACAGCCTGTATAGATATATTACATAACCGACATAAATTACATAAATTATATAAGGTTTCGCGTATCATTTTATCGCATTGTCACAAGTAACGGTCATGGCGATAACATAATGCAAAAATATCGCGTCATCGAAATTAAAATTACGTATTATACGTATGATCTTGTTAAGTGTCACGCAAAAAAAAAATAGGCCTCAACCCACATGCCGTCGACGTGAGTCGTTTTCAATGTCAGGAACGTTTTCCTCGAGAACAATGGACAGTGCTACGTAACAACCGCAGTATTACTATTTAACGCTATTTCATTGCAAACAGTATGGATGGAGAACGTATACAACGGCCACGTAATCATGTCGAATTATTTGATTACAAACCAAAAGTTATCATTGATCGTTTCGTACGAAGCTCTTCAAGCGTGATCGGGACGGTCAGTGATGTAACTGCACTGGAATAATTCCGATCATTCATTCGTGGTAAATTCACAAATTACAAATTGGACAATTGGCCGGTCGCCCCGTTAGGGCGACAAAGAACCTATTTCGAGGCAATTTAGAATAATGTCACTGTCCTTCGAATACACACAAAAAAAAGATCCAAAAAACAGAAAATTGATTTAAACAATTTATATAAATTCTCGATTCTCTTAATAATTTGATCAATTTCTAAAATTAAAAATTGACGAGGTTATTCATGGCGTTGATTTTACACAACTAATCAATTAATTTCCGTAAAGGAACTAATTAATTAAACTGTGGATTACATAATCGCATTTCGCAATAACAGAGTTACATCAGTTACAAGTAAGCCATTGCAGCGCCAACTGCGCCAGGTCGTCAAAACGACGCTGAAGCATCTCAGTCATTGTTTCGGTACCTCTCTCATCGTTGCTGGCACGTTTATGTAAACGGATAGGTAGGTAAAACAAAAAAAAAAAACGAAATTACCGGCGAATCGCCGTCGCCACATGGATAATGAACGCGAACAAAAGGTGCGCGCGCTCGCGTAACTCACTTTCTAACATCGGCACCTGGACATATGCGAGCACCTAATGTTCACGCGTACTCAAACTCTCTCTTTCTTTCTTTCTTTCTGTTCTCCAGAACGTATTGTTTGTCCAGTGCAAATCATTAACTCAATTGTACTTGTTCCAGTTGTAGATTTCCTTTCCCTTGTCACATGCGTAATGAAATCCTTAAATAGTACGCGAATAGTCTTCTTACATACAAATAAAACTCAAATAAGCGTCATCAAAAATATCCTCGTGTAGACAATAAAAAAAACCTCAAACGCAATTGGTCATTTGAAAACGTATAACTTTAACGTTCAAGTTTTGACCTTTTTTTTAATGGGCAGTAAAAGGTAACAACGATCGGAACTTTTGTGAAAATAATATAACCGCGACGAATATATCAATGTTAATTAAGCGAGCAGATGCCTTTTTGTTATTTTTGCCGGGAGAGTTACTTCCGGTTGCAATTCTTAATTGCATTCAACAGCGTGCACGCGTGCGCGGTTAGTCGCGGGTTAATTATAAAGGTTACACCTCACTGCATACGCTGATTGCGCTAACCACACATAATTGCGCCTAATAACACTGACGTCAATTGTGAGCGCACTATTGTTCTATACACTTCTACGTATGTACGCTTTTAAGAGAAATCGATATATTCGATACATTATCGAGGCCAACTGATTGAAAATAATCCGTTGTTCCGTCATCTATGAATCACGAATTCGCGTGCTGTTGAAAAAATGCATACTTCAAACGGGGCAGGTGCATCTTCGACGTCGCGATTTATCGATAGACCAAGTGCCTCGATAATTAGAAAGCCATTTGTCCTAAAAGCCGAAACGATTTGTAGGCTTTGTAATCGTTTTCGTAAGAGTCATAATTTTCAGGCAAATCACCGATAATTAGAGGACGCTTTCACGCTCCTTAGGATAACGAAAGGAAGCTGACGTAAATTATCATTAGCTATGCAATATCGCGTGGTAATCCGACATGGAGCGGCGGGAGTATATGTAATCTTAAATATTTGCGAGAAAAAAACACCTCTCTTATCGATCCGCGCGCGACAGCTCGCGCGGATATTTCGCGCACGTGTCTCGCGCGAGAATATACCGGCACGAGGCCCCTTCTACGTTAAGAGGCAGCTCGTGCGACGGTCGTAACGTGTAAAACGTGCAGCGGATTTGAAGGATATCTCGCGAATGAACCTTACAGGAGACAAAGTCATCCCTGCCGTTTTTTGCATAACCGAATGATCCCATTTTCGCTAGCGGCGCCCCAGAAAAATGAACGACACGTGCGTTTAACAACGTACGGGAGGTTTTATTTATTTATTTATTTATTTGTTGTGGAAACTCTCGTCGACAAGACTCGATCAGTCCGTACGACACTCGCGAGAAACGTGCGGATTCCCCGCGTAATAGGTCGCGAATAATTTATGCTAACAAGGACCGTGACTTCAGTATATACTAGGCTCGTCGTTTTGCGGACAGATCGGCTTGCGAAGCACCATGCGTAAAGTATTACTGTTGTAAAACTCCCGTGGATCATCCCGACCGAGTCTCTGATCCCGCGTTCTGGACCCCGTCGTCTCTCTGGACACGATGATCTCGTCCCTGAGATTCAATTAGAGTTAGCTTGCCTTACGTTTTCAACGGTACACAGAAAAAAATTTGTCAATTTAAGTCAACAATCATTGTAATCTCATATATAAGAAAGAAAATAATGTCTTTTTTACAGAGTTTGATATTCTAATTTTAGCAAAATATTATATTTTTAGTATTGTAACAATCACACACATCAAAGAACACAATATACGATTATTTAGATTATAATAATATTACAAAATTTTATTTCTCGACTTGAAGACATTGTTATTCCCTGTCTAATATTTTTCCTCTCTACTCATAAACATTATGATATTTTTAAAAACAAAGATAAATATATTTTTCTTAATAAAACCATACAAAACTCCTTCTTACATTCTTATAAGACAATGACTTGAGACTAATTTTTTTCTGTATAATAGCTTAAATAGTAGTTTGATAGTAATAATTGGATTTTATATAAAAGAAATTTTTAAACTTAGAGAGATATTTTTACAGTCTGAGAGAAAGGAATAGTTTATAGTCATTTTTTGTTTCAACCATTTTTCTAGTTATTCAACTATATAAATTAGTTTCCTATAATATTAGTCTATGCGACTCATGGTTGTCATAACCAAAATGATAATTTTAATATAAGCTGTAATATAAGTTGTACTATAAAACAATCACTATAAACATATGATTATTATCAATATTATAGTAATAATAACTATAAAAATGATATTCCTGACTTTAATTATTTTATTATGTATTATATATATATAGTCGCAAATGTTACAGTTTTTTGTCTTAGTGCAGTCTTGTCTAAAAAATCTGAAACGTAAATTATATCATGCAAATTTTTGATTCTTAAATATACTGTTTTAGTCACGAAGGAGAAATTCAAAAACTTAGTAAAACAAAAACCTAGAGGTAAGCTTAAAATACTCTGTAAATTGACGTTTTTGTTTATCCCTCTCTAACGGCAACACATCATACGACTCTGAAAAGAATTATCTTGAAGTCACTTGTAATCTATAGTTTAGATATATGGACTCCAAACGCGCGCGCGTGAAACGGAAGAAAAATCGACAAAAAGGGAGTGGATGGATATTCGCGTGCGGAAGCGCGATTATACGAGAAAAAGCCTCGCGCGTCGATACGTCGCGCGTTGCGTGGCGCGTCGTAGAACGACGACGACTTTTACTTTCTAAAGCAATGAGTAAGACGCTATATCGCGCAAACTTTACTCACGCGCGGCCGCACGCATCCGTACGCGTACCGGGGGTAAAAGCCGCATTGGGAGACGCCCACGAAACGCATGGATAAACCGAACCCGATGGCAAGAATGCTCCAAGCTCATGTGCACGTGAGCCCACACCCGTGTACGCTCATATTATACTTTATATCGATTAATAAACGCGAAGTTACATTTATGCTCTCTATTATCGCTGTAGGCTGCTGCTCGCGCGCCTCCGCTAATTTTATCACCTCCTGATAATAAAACAATTCTTGTGCATCGTGACTCACACCCATTTCGCGGGAAACAAGAAATTTTGCACAAGGTCGGGTAGATCAGTAGGAATTAGCGAATATCGCTTACACGATGGGGGCGACTCACGTCAGAATTCTTGCTCGGTAATTTTTCGTGATCCATCGCGGTTCACTTTGAATACATTTTCACAGGCACGAATCTACCTTGTACAGGCGCATAATTTCGATCTACTCTGAAAATTAGGGCCACGTCGTGACATCGGCAAACCGTTCATCAAAATTATCAGCACGTCATGGCACGTGCAGTCGATCGTAGATATCGGAAGGAACCGCGAAACAACGCGACGACTAATTCACCTCGTTTACTCGCGATCGAAATTTTTCGAAGTTTCTCGGCACGCCACGGTCGTTTGTACCAGTATACAGAGTGGTTCATGTTTATCATATAGATTACATAGCTATCATATTAAAGCAAATTTTTCCTAACGAATTATTTCTTAAGAAAAATTTTGAAACCCCGATTATGCAAGTATAGATTTAAAAAATCTTTCGCAGATTATTTTTCGGATGTAGATTATATTGTAAGATGTTTTTCAGTTCAATTTCAGTTTTAACAGAATTTTACGTAAATTTTTAAATTGTTCATCAACGTTAATAAATAAACGTAAACAGTAAAGTATGATAAGCAACGTTCGGTCATGCCTTCACTGAAAAGATATAAATGTTAAAATTGATAAAAGAGCTGGTGATTAAAAGTTTTCCTGTACAGTGGAATTCAGAAACACCGTGTATATAAGATAAGTCAATCGACCGCTCCATGGTACGATGTCCCGAATCCATATTCCGTGCCAGGATGCACCTGCCTGCCCGACAAATCACCGAAGTTATTTCACAGCAAAGTGCAATTTGAGCTTTCATTAGAGAGAACCTGCGATGGACAGGAGGCGAGACTGCTGAAGAAGCAGCCGCGGTAAAGCTCGGAAAGAGAAATTGCTCGAATTCCTATCTATATCGCGCATAGAGAAAGTGTACGTCTTTTCCCACTTTCATACGGCACCGGATTTGCTTTGTCTGTTATTGTCATCGCAATGTTATTAATCTTCATCAGATATCGGATTCTGTTTCTTTAAGCCGGCAGGTGAGAAGAAAACACCGAACAGAAGGCACCAGGCACTGAAGATAATTGCCTCGGAAGAATTTTTACACATTCGCAATAACAGAAACGCTGTAAACCATGAAATTAAGAATTAGACCATTTAGACTACAAAATAAAGCTATTAATTACAATTCGACCTAATAAAGATATGGTTGTTTGAAAAGTGCGATCCCGAAATTTTTTGGTACTTTTCTAAAAATAAAAACTGTTTAAGTGACGAAGTAAGCGCTCAGAGTTTTCGAACTGAGCAATGGCAAATAGAAATACATTACTACCGAGGAGATAAGAGCCAGACAAAGGACTCCGCGCGAAATAGGAATTGCCGGTATCATCGGGGATAACTGATTTCGTATTTTAACAGCAAAATTAATGTTTCAATACGCGCGTTACCTCAACGCAACTTTCTCAAACGAGGTGATCGATAGATACAAGCACGCTCTCGTGTGTACACGACGCGTGTACGCGAAACGTATGAGTCACGCCGAGAGACGTAACCGCCACTCGCATACAGCACAGCCTGTAATCAAATAGGATCTCCGTACGATCCAACGAGCAGGACTTCAAAAGCCTGTGAAAGTGCAGTCCTACCCCCCGCGTTACTCGCGGAACTCGTTGCAATTCGAATCCGTCGGATGCACGACGCACTTAGAAATATCACTTTAACGTACACATCCGAGCAGATGTGTACTAGTTTTCTCAATGTGCGCGCGTATAAAGACTTGAAAACGAAATGTACTGAAACGAACATATTCCTCGATGACTATTCCCGTGACGTACGGTATGCCGTTCTTCGAAACATATTTACTGCACGGAGAGAATTTTCTCTTAAAATTTATCCTCAAAATCTGGTAATTGTGGAATGTGTGACCTCGAGGAATTTTACTATACTTTTTAGTAAAATTTATTAAAAGTATAGTAAAATTTACTATAACCAGCAGGAATCGCTTATTGTCGCCAGTAATTAAATCCAAAGAATAAACAACTATGTAGTCGACTGACTGGCTAAATTCCTTTATTAAATTAAACAATTACAAGTAATTTAGTCAGTCAGTCGACTGTATAGTTGTTTATTCTTAAAATTTACTATACTCTTAGTAAAATTTATTAAAAGTATAGTAAAATTCCTCGAAGTTACACATTATCCCACAATTACCAAATTTTTAAGGTAAATTTTAAGAAAAAATTATCTCCGTGTGGAAATAGAAACATGAACCTATAATGTGGTCAATGTGTATCTTGCAGGTTTCTACGACGTCTTTAAAAAGTTGCAAAATTCAAATCAAAGGTGAGATAAAAAGGTGAGCCGCCCGTGTATGCAAGTATTTGTTTGCATCATGTCTTTTATTTAAGATACGTATACCAATATCTCTAATGATAATAGAATCTAAATATTGTTATTACGTACTATTTATGTACGCAATGTACGTCAGCTGTGAAGTTAGAAGCTGTACTTGGGGGAAAATAACATTCCTGCAAAGTATGATTGCGTGTAATTCTTGAGCAGCGAAGCACCTCTCGTTCGAAAGTTTATTCGTCTGTATCATTTATGGGCCGGCCGATAAGGGTCAAGCTGATCAACCAGTCGAGACCGTTTCCGGCGGGTACTGAGTGTCGCTGACGCGTTGGTCGAATGTAAACCGACCGCAATGGCGATACCGTTACCGATTTTTAGCGCGGTTAGCACGCGAGCGGGCTTGCGGATTCGAGTCGTAACGTTGCGCCTATGCGTTCCTGTGAATTCGATATTTATGCCCTCGGCTACGAGACACCGACCGAGGTTTCGGCTTTTAAGTCTGGGCAATAAAAAAAAAAAAGAAAGTTTGCATAAAAGTAATATAATGTAGGTGCCGAGAATCAGAGCTTTACCAGAAACACTAAGCAAATGAAAAACGCGGATGTATCTTACGGAATATACCGGGCAAAATTTTTAATTAATTCCTAAATGAATCGGTTTTTTGCTCGAAATTTCACGAATAAAAAAAAAAAGGATTTCTTCAACCTCTCGTTTTTTTACAATTTTTTTCGTCTTTTCAACGAGATAATGAAATTCGGAAAAAGAAAACAGTACTTTCTGCTGAGAAAATACTAATCTTTTTAATTAACAAAAATGAAAGGTAATCAGCAAATACCCTAATTGAGCGGAAAACGTCATTCCAATGGGAGACACCGCGACGATAGCGCCACGCTGCAAGGTGTCCATGAAATCCGCGTCCGACGCTTCCTCGATGTTCATGGAATTTGAGATGGTGTCGGTTATCTCGCTTCCGAACGATGTGGAAGTCGTCGACGTCATTGTCATGCTTTGCAGATTCTCGCCTGCATCGTTAGGGAAAACGGGACAGAAGTGAGACATTGTTGCAGCTGACTGCGGATTTCCCACCGCGCGCTAATTTAACTCTAAGTTAAAGGCAACTTGATTTCCTAAGTTTTATCGATCCTCGCGCGTGGTGCTAATAGAATAATGTAACCTTCAATAATATTGTCGAACTGTTCACAATCGAAATGTACTTACTTTCGATTGTGAATTAAAAGTGACTCTTTTATCATTCTCTTTAAAGAGAAAACATTTATCGCGTCTCTTGCAACTTCTGAATATTGCTCTGGGAAAAATAGCTTTCCCAAAATACCCACTATAAGGTACATGATTAAGTAATCAAATTATTTGCATTGTTCGTAACCCTACTGTAAGAAAAATTGTGACCGGTTTTTTGTAGATAAATAACTTAATATTTTGGTTAGTGCTTCATTTAAGTAAATATTATCTGTGACTACGACGAAACCAATTGGAAGATATGATTAATATAATTCAATTAAAAATCTTTGTAATAGATAAGATAGCTAATTACAATTTTTAGTTAATGCAGGGTTAATTTAAAAAAATAAACATAAAATTAGAGTTAGGAGCAATCCAAATAATTTGATTACTTAATCATGGGTTATAATCGTATTTTGGAAAAACTATTTTTCCCATAGCGACAGACAGATTTATTAAATAATTTATGAAACGTCGTACATAAAAAAAAAGATTTTTTAATCAAGCCGATTTAAACAGAAAACTGAAACTGTCTCTTATTTTTGTAATAAATCGAAAGGTCCTCAATATATTTAGACAAAAAATCTACGGCTAGTTCGGAATTCTCGTTTTTGAAAATATCACGGGCGCAAATATTTTACACGCATCGTTCCATATCTATCTCGTAAAATAAACCGGCAGCGCGGTGCTGAACCCCGAGTAAGGTCTTACTCGGCTCCGTTCTCTCGGCATCGCGATCGAAGGTACTCGCGGTGATGACGATAGCGTTCGTAGCGGAGGTCGAGGGTTCATCGGGGTCGACTTCGGAGAAATAACTGGCGAGGTCTTGGTAAGATTCGCGCGTCCTTGCAGCATCCAGCACAGAATGATGATGCTCGGAACGATAATCCGAGGTATCGCTCTTTTCCGTGCTCTGCTGCTCGTTCAGCGTGGACGCTGACGGACAAAGAAAAAACGCGTAAAAAGGACTACTCGAACAATCTTTAGAAAAAAATTAAGAGAAGTATATTTATATTTTCATTTTGATTCTTTTTTATCAATGATCAGCGAACGTAAATTCTTACCACTGCCAAGACTCGCGAGCTTGTCGGTATTCTCGGAGACAGGACGGACGAACTTCACAGTGATTCACGTTCTCCACTTCAGAATCGGTCTCCCTCTCACTCCTCGATTTCATAAAACGCTTCAAAGGATTATGAAAGGTGGGCAGCTTCGATCTAATCTGTGCATTGTGTTCATTAGACGATGCTTCCTCCCGAACGTAAAGCACGCCCCTCCCTCATGTCGCAAAAGCCGATTAGGATGTTTAAATAACATTTCATTAGGTTTATAATTGTCTGGTCACTCGACACATTTATTTGCATCTTCTTACTGGGCACTTATATAGTTAAAGCTTCCGCAATTAACGCGATTGTAAAGTAACAATTTTATCCTGTAATTACTAGAATTCGTTACCCAATAACAGAGTGATCATAATACCTACATGGTCCATCTTCTCCTCTAGTAAACAGGAAGTAAATTTTTAAAACACCCACGTGACAATTTTTATTTAATGAGCAATTTGATTTCTTTCTCATTAAATCGAACGAGTCGTAAGATCCGCGACGGATAAACACGGAAGACTTCGCATTAATTATGTAATGGAATACTACAAAAGTTCATAACGCAAAACACGTACACAATATTCCATCACATTCTACCTTCTCTCAACCGCAAATCCTTCAAAACTCAGACTCTCATCTATAAAACTTTCAGAGAGTTAGCTCTATTTAGAAAATCGGCGTTATTAATTGAACACTGGAAAAGGACCTAAAATTAAGGTTGTGTAATTAACATCAATTAATAAATCTGACCATTTCATTCGACAATCGAAACGTTGTGTAATTAACATCAATTAATAAATCTGGCCAGTTCAGTCGACAAATATTATTCTTTTCGTTTTTTTATTTACAACATTTCAAAGTAAGGCTCTAGATACCCAATAGCGCAAGTCAAATATTATACGTCAGATTAAGAAGAACATTAAGAAAGAAAGAAATAGACAAATAACAGCTAACCCTTTGAACTGACATTGCAATATAAGTCGTTTCAAACATAACAACGAAACCAAAACTGTTCGGTGAGCGTTGTTTCAGAGCCCAACGAAGTATCCTCTAACATCTAGATCACTATTTTTCAACTTCTTCCTTCTATCAAGAGATCCCAAGTATCGTATCCTCACCTTCTGCTTCATCGCGGAGAGCAGAGATTTCTTATCGGAATGTCTACATGAGTCGAAATGATTAACGGGTGTATCATCTTCCACGGAACCTCGCGGTTTCGGAGTATCTGAACTCTTCGAGGCTTCCCTGTCAGATGTATTACTCATATCTGAATCATATCATCATGTCGTTGATAAAAGAGACCGATGTACAAATCAACGGTACAATCCTACTTATCAATTTGAACGTCGTTACGTTTCAATATCGACCATTTGCGTCCGGTCGGTTTTTGTTCTATATCATCAATTATATCGCGTAATTCAGATACATTGTAAGCGCATATGCGTTCAACATGAAACAGCTACAATGACGAGATTTTAAACTATAGAAAATAACAGATGTTTCCTCGGAGTGTGCAATTCACAATTTGTTTTGTCAGCAAATTAAGCTTGGATAATATTTCATGCGTAATATTTTCAACGAGATAATTTCAAATGACAGATTTAATATCGCAAAATAAAATATTTATAAAAATATATATCTCAATTTCAATATAAAATTGTAACGTAGGCAAATTGGAAAACAGCTTTTCCTAGCAGTTGACCTCGTTTATATGAAAAAATACGTCAAAATAGCTCTTTTGCAATTTTAATTGCAAATTTTTCAAAATTGTAAGCGATAGAGCAATTTAGAAACTGGAACCATATTCAGCATCCAAAAGACTGCACGGAGAAAATTTTATAGTAAAACTGCTACGTAGAATAGTAGCTGCGACAATAAAAGAAATTTTAGAGAATTATACCATAAGTGGTGTAAATACTATGATAATGTTATGAAAAACATAGTAAAAATTTCCATAATTCCTTCCTTGATTCGCGCTTACCATTTACCACAGTAATTTTTATTATAAAATTTTCTCCTTGCACAAAAAAAATAATTTTTTTGTCAAACACATATTATTTGTATAACAATTAAATTAAACTTGATCAACATGACGTTAAATTTTTCAATGTGATAATTTCAAATAAAAGAATTTTGCAAAACAAAACACTTATGGGAATACATTTTAATTTCTGAACCTGAAATTTGCAATGTAAACAAACAGGAAAACGTCCAACTGATATTCTCACAATAATAACAATAAATACTCCAAAGATCATATTTTCATCACCACCGCGTGATCGCGCATCTATAATTAAACATCATAGAATTCGTGGCGTTTTTATATAGATTTCTCACTTTGTTTTCCTCTTTGCAAAGCACGAACCGAAATATTACAGTTTTTCCCTAACACGTGTTACACGTTACGCTCAATATTAAAAAAAAAAAATGCTTGTCAACACAACCTCCTCGCTTTCGAATCTCGAGCAGAGAGGTCGTGAAAATATTAAAAATCTTCGAGACGTCGAGGGACTAAAAGCCAAGATAAAGAACCGTCGCGATGCGACGACGCGATGCGAAGACATTCGACGCACCCTCGACGGAAGACATGAAGGCGAATAATAATTACGACATCCTTACCTGATAGACGTAAGGTGTGCAGGGTACGTAGAATTCTCTGCTCATAATCGACGGGTCGCCTGCGGGCGGCGGTGAAGTCCAGCTGACGGAACGTCCTTCGGCAAGTGTCAAAACGTCGGTGGCGCCATCTTGGTCTCGCCCGGATCGGAGCGAGTCGTCGTCGAGCTGTCACGAGCAGGCGGCAGGATCACCGAATCCTAATCGCGGCCGCGCGGACGGCCATCCCTCGCCCACCTTTTCGGGGTTCATGCACGTCACGCGGTGACGGCAGATGCGTCCTCGTCCTCGTCGTACTCGGCGTGTCACCCGTCACGTCGCCGTCGCGTCGCGTCGCGTTACGTCACGTCACGTCACGTCACGTCACGTCACGACGTTCGGGTCGTCGTTCACCGGACGCGCGACAATAACAACGGCGACAACAGCCGGGGTCGTCACCTCTGTCACCTCGCGACAGCTCACCGAGGCACACTCCTCGTGGTACACACTGCATAAATGCCACCCTAACAACGTCGCCGGGTTCGTCGTCCCGACTCGATCATGGCGCGCACTCCGCACGGCTTTCGCGACTGTCCCCGCGGGGAAGAGAAGAAGAGAGCCCAAGGAACTCGGCCGCGAACAACGGGCTCTGCGTCTCCCTGATGGCGACCCACGCCCTTCGTTCTTTTGTGAAAACACGGCAGGGCGGCGAACACACACCACACGCCTCGGTCACTCTTACGCCATTTTCGTTGCGCGCACGACGCTCTCTCTCTCTCTCTCTCTCTCTCTCTCTCTCTCTCTCTCTTTCTCTCTCTTACTCCTTCGCGCGTGCTCCTCGTACATACGACGTACCACCGCACGCATTCGCCGACAAGTGCCGACTGGCTGGCTACCCGCCGCGGATCGGCGAATCGTGAGAGCCGACCGGACCCGATGGCTGCCGAAGCGCGACAGCTGGCGCGCGGCGGCGCCACTGACTTCACATCTCTCTCTCTTTCCGCTCCGCTGGTAAACCAACATTCTCGCGCGTAAACACAAAAGCGAGGAAAACGATGTCTTTTTTTCCACTGATTTCATGATAAACAAATAATCGTTCACATTTAATCGATACTGTTCATTTTCACGGTAAATAAATAAATGTTTAACTCCTCCTGAAAGCGAACCTATTCGCCACGTTTTATATAATAAATTAATCTTTGCTGTTCTGTTCAAATTTCCTGTACTAACATTTAAGGCCAATATAATTTTTAAAAAGCTGTAAAAAATATAAAGAATTTTTCAGAAATAACAGAATTAAATTGATCTGAACAGACCAAAGTTAAATAAACTCAATTTTGTACTTCCAAATAAGACAGTTTAACTTAACCGTTAACTTTTTTCTTTCTCTTCCATTTGATAATTATTTATTCAACATCATTGAAGATTGAGTCCAAATATATGACAACGACTTTTCACAAATCAGACTTTTTTAAACAAATAATGACCAAATCAGTTTTTTACAAGCACGAACAAAAACTGCAATTTGAAAATCCCATCTTTTTGCAATTTTATATAATTGACTATCTTATATATCGTAATTTTGTATTTTTGTTAACTGACTGGACTAATATTGAAAATGGTCTAATGACAGACCAAAACATATATTAAAATTTGTCGATTATAAAATATAATTTTACACGGAGAAACTGTGATGCTCTTTTATCTCTTTTTTCTACAAATTGATTATTAATCATTAGAGCCTTTCGAATCTTATTAGTTTAAATAAATTCGTTTTAATTTAAAAAACATTCACGAACCGCTCTCAAGGTCTTTTCTCTATCGCGTTAACGTTATGAAAATATCAAAAAAGATAATAATCTGGTAACGCAAGATCCGGCAAGCGAAAAACGAACGAATCAAGGTTTCAAAATCGGACTTTTTTTCAATTTCTACAATATGTAACCTTGCAATTCTACGATATGTAAAACGATCTGATCAACTATCGGTGTAATTTCTGTTTGAGTCAGTAATGTGAGTCCTCTTTTTTAAAAGTTCACTGAAAAGGTCTTGTTGCAACTCCGATAGATTCAACCATTACGTTTTTTGAAAAAAAAAACTGTATCCAAAATCTTGTATAGCAATTATTGAATTATGATAAAGTCTATCCAACGTTCTAGTTTTAAAATCTATCAGTGTTTAATGTAAAAATTACTAATGTTTGCAACGAAATTGCTTTAGAAAAGCGACATCAATATTGAAGTATACGATATGCAACTTTGTCGGGTTGGAAAATTGAAATTTAATCGAATCACATGCGACAAATAAATGTTTGCGCGTGGCTTTACATACAGGCGAAGATCCAATTGGAGCCCGGAATGTTTGCGGCGTTGGTTTTCGCGTGTTGGGTTCCCGAGCGGATCTTCGCGCGGATTTTCGCGCAGTAGGTAGGCGTGCCGCAGGTGGTGCACATCGTGTCGACACGCGGGCACGGCGGTCGATCGGACGAGGGATGCTTCCGCCTTCTCTCGGATCTGATGACGATGTTGCGCGGCACCAGGATCTCGTCCCAGGGGATCTCGACGTCGTCGGGCGCGCAGATCTGCTCCTCTGTCGGCGGACGTATCTCCGGACGTTTCTCCAGGAGCAGGTCGGCCCAAGGTATCTCCAACGAGGAGTCGCAGACTCCCGGGTCCAACGTGACGCACGGGATTTCCGTGATGAGCAGATCTTGCCACGGCAGTGTCATAGCACCGATGGACTCCCGCCTCTCGCCGCTGATAGTCTTCGTTTCAATCTCGTCTGTTTCCCCCTCGACCGCCGGCAGGGTCATGTCCGGACGAATCCTCATCGCCATCGACAGAGCGATGTCCCTCCAGGGTAGCTCGATCTTAGAGTCGCACAGCACGGACTCGTCCGAGAACTCGCGGCGAAGCGTCTGCATGTAGGGCTCGTGCCAGATCTCCTCCTCTGGATTGTACACGAAGACCTGCCTCTTCCTCTTGCAACGGTCCTTCGCCCTTTCCTTCTGATGGGTGTATACTTTGTGTCGGCACGTGCACAACTGTTGGAGTTGTCTGCTGCGCCCTGCCGTGCCCGGCATAGTCGCGACGAGACCTCGACGTGTGTCAACGTCGGCTTTGTTGTACACTCGTTTTATTACTCTTTATACTTTTCCAACCCCATATCGCGAGAGTGAAGGGAACGATCGACGTGAACGTGGACGCGAACAGCTTCGATAAATTGATCGTTATTATCACCCCAATTTTATTAGCACACCCACCGCGAGCTATCATTCGGCGTCATTACACTATGATGACCATCTAGTTTTTTTGTAATCCAACTTGTGTACACGCATGGAAATTATATTACACGCATAAAATTATCCCATCTATTGATTTTGTTTCACCCTTATTTATATTTATATCATTATTTAAATTCTATATTTTACTTGCACGGTTGTTTTATCTTTTCTATTAATTTTTCATTACTCACAGGATATATTTTATCCCAGCATGGGCGTATCCAGAATTTTTTTCGGGGAGAGGGGAGGGAAACGTTATCAATTCTGTTAAGATATACAATAGCAATTTCTTATGTTAATGCATTGCTTTTTTAAATGTTTTACAGCTTAGAATATCCTTCACGTTCCTGGTTTTCAATGAGCAAAATATTAGATTTTGCATAATTTTTAAAATCATAACTTTTATTTTTTTCCCAAGAAAAAAAAGATTTTACGTAATACAAAAAACTTTACTCATAGTTAAAACTAAAATCGTATTCTATAATTAAACATAAAAAATATATTTATAGAATAATAAATTTTAGGTATGCTCACGTATTCTAAAATTCTGTAAATTCTTATAAAATTTGCTATATTTACCGACTAAAACTATTTTATTATTATATTTAACGCAAGTTATATTGCAATTTCAAAAATTATGCATTTATCTTTATTTAAAAAATCTATGGAATATTATCAATCTTTATTTAATTGTAAATCATTTTAAATCATTTTAAAAAAACGATTAAATATTGAAACATAATGTTGAAGTCAGAAACACTTCACACGAAAAAAAGTACCAAAAAAGTACAAATAATGTAAAATATTAAATTGTGCAAATTAATTCTCGGCTTAAAAATTATAACATCTTTATCACTTCTTTAAACAAAATAGCCTTCCTTTTTCCGAGAAGGAATCTGTAACTTGCTCCAGATATGGCAAAAATGTATGAATACTGCTGGAGAGTACTTTCCTGGTTAAACTGTGTATTAACTTTTTATAAATAAATGTTTAATTTAATAAAAACAATCGAGAATTAATTTGCACACCTAATAGATAACATCAAATATTAAATATTAAATATTTTTTAAATTAAATTAAGAGTCATTCTTGTATCTTTATATCTTTTTCTCCTTCTTTCTCGACATAAAATTAACCCGCTTTAAATTAAAAAATTTAATCACATTGTACGTAGATAAAATCTAAATGCGTGTATGAATACGTCATCTGTTTTGGATCATGATAATATTACATACCTAGGGCCGGTTGTTCCAACTTCTTGGTAAATTTATCAAGTATAAGCATGTGTGTTTTTATCTTCATTTCTTTTTTCTAAATAAATACAAACAGATAAAGTGAAACTTTGAGCACTGGAATCCTGGATACGTTCATGTTGCATCATATTATACACACAAAAATATATTCTTATACTAAGAAAAGCAATTTTTAATTTTTTTTTAAGTAATAATTATCCTTGCAAAGATCTTCTTGATAAATAATCTTAATATATACTCATCATTTACTTGAAACAAATAAGTTTTACTTAAAATAAATTATTATTCACTTAAATTAAAAGAGATTTACTTAAAATAAATCAATAAATTACTTAAAATTTCGTGTACATACACACATAAAAATATGTATTTCAATAAAATAAGTATCACTTATTTCAAATAATTCTTAAGTTTATATATCCGCAAATTGTTTCTGTAATTGTTCGTTATAAGTAACATTTATTTAAAATATTCTAAATCCTAGTAATTATATATTTTTTTATGTATATACTTCAATATTAAATAAAAATAAAAATTTAATTTATTTGTTACTGTGATTTTTTTCAATTTCATAATATTCTTCCAAAAAGTATAAATTCTTTTTTCAAGTATACGATAATGGATTTATCTAAAATTTGTGATAAATAAATAATTTTTTAGATTATTATAGACTATTAAGTAGAAAATATTCTTTATTGAAGATAACCGTTACTTATTAGAAGGAAAAAATCGCTTTTCTTAACAGTAAAAATATTTTTCTGTGTGTAAATCTATTGAGAATGCGCGCGTCATTACCTTGGAGCAACCTAGAAAGTGCGAGATATAATCACAGATATGTCTCGCAAGGAAAACGCCTGAACGTTTCCTCCTCTTCTCTAGAAAAGTCTTTTTTCCAGGCTTCCAGGAAACCGGTCGGAATCGTGACTAGGAGCCGGAGTTGTGACGCACGTGTGCTGCGTCGTATGATTATGATTGCGCATATACGTGAGCGTCTCGTATGCGAATCGGATATCGCGAAATATCTCCTGCTCCTCGCTCGAAGAGACATATCAAGTCAAGAGCCTCCCTCCCTGCAAAACCTTCTACGTGAAACACCGATCTCGCTCACATTTCCCGTCAAAAAGCATCATGACAATGTCCACGAGGCATACGCTCGCGCGAGCATGAGTAATATCTGATTTGAAGCGTTCAAAGCTACAATGACAAGCAATATGAGTCGGCAAGGTCATTCCTCTGTTGAGTTCCGGAGTAATCGAGGGACGTCCTTAAAGAGACGGAAACAAAAGCGCCGCCCAAAGGACTTGAGAAAACAATCTCGACGGGGAAGGGAGAAACAGGATTGTCCTCTCATCCCCGAAACTCCTCTCGCGCATATCACGTGCGCGTTATCCCCGGGGACTCGATTTCATAAAGACTCGACTTCACTTCCGACTTACCGTGTATACACGAGATATGTCGCACACACACCGTGCGCCGTCGCGTCATCTGTCGGCGGTGGCGCGTGTGCGCTCGGGAAAAGTGCATGCCCGCTGAATTGCCGATAAAAGGAAATCCGGCGGTCCGGACACGGATCTCGGAAAAAGCGTTGCGCGAAAAAGCATCGCGCGTGCGAAAAAAAGAAATAATTTGAGCCGGCCGGCCGTCTCCATCCGCGAGAGACTCGTCGTCGTTCATCGTCGTCGTCTCGTACACGTCGTAGAGGCGCCCCCGTGCGCATATACATACGTGTTCGCCGCCGCGCCGCGGATCGCCGAGCAAGCAGGCAGACAGGCACTCGGGTAGCAGGCACAAGCAGCGCGCTTGACCAGCGCAGTCGGGCTACGTTTAGAAAGGCGGCCATCTTGCGATCCCTAATCAAAGATCCACGGCAAGCGGGGTATCGCTGTCTGGTTTGTCAGGCCAGTTAATATCAACACACAGTTCGTCAAATGGCTTTAAAGCGAATTAATAAGGTACGTGGAGGAATGCCGGTGTGGCGTTCGTGCCGCGCGTCCCCGCGCCCGGGCGTTGTCGTACTCCGCGCCGTGCCCGGCCGTACGCCCCTCGACGGCCGTATCTTCCTCGACGAGGCGATGTGTGTGCGTGCATGCGTGCGTGCGTGCGTGCGAGCGTGCGAGCGAGCGAGCGAGCGAGCGAGCGAACTAACTAACTGGAGGAATCTCGTCGACGGCAACTTCCTCGTCGTCGCGTCGTCGTCGCCGTTGCTGTCGCCAACCGCGCGGCCGCAACGATCATGCTCCGGCGCGCGAGGATGGCGGCCGTGCGCCGTGCGCGTCCAGGAACCGTCCGTCCCTCGATCAGCCAGCCAGCCGGGCTCGCTGTCTGTCATCGTCGTCGTCGTCGTCGATGACAGTAAGAACGGGGTTTATGTGGCCGCGCGATTTTCGTGTACGGAGGATGATGGACGCGCGCCCGCATGCCGAGCTCGTAGATTGCCCCTCGCGACGTCTCTCCCTCGGCGAGAGATGATGCTTTCAGCTGATTGTTCGTGCCTCCACGTCGCGCGTGCTCGCGATTTGTCTTTTACAGTGGCCTGCTGTGAGAGCAGTGTATATCGAGCAATGTGAATTATTTGATATGGTGCATCTCCATGACGTGAGTGCCAGTAATGTTTCAATACTCGTTCGTTCGCTGGATTGGACTATGATGGACATCCGTGCGACGGAGGAGGCTCGGCAGCAAGCCTGTAAAGTCCAGCGAAAAGCTATAACTTTTGTCTCGTCTTAGTCATTTGTGATATTCCGATGAGATTAACAACATTCATAGAGTTGTATCGATACTTGAACAATGTGACTACATTACTATAATTAGTGATGACACTAATTATTTTTGTTATCTTTGTCATAAAGATATTGTATAAACGAGAACGTAGGCAGCTTTATAACTTTGTCTTGTGAATTTCCATTGTTCTGCAGTAATGTCTCATTCTCAATTATTATATGTATATGTGTATATATATATATGTGTGTGTGTGTGTGTATGTGTGTGTGTGTGTGTGGAAGGGGGGGAATGAATTATCTAGAAAGTTCTATACATATATCTGTTGTTTAAAAAATATCAAATTGTGTACTATGTTTATAAATACGAAAGCTGTCTATAGAACAGTACAATGTATGATTGGAATTATTATAGTACATGTTAAAAACAATCTATTTTAAATATAAATCAGTGATCTGATTAAAATATTTGTAACGGGATACCATAGTATTTTTCATAAATCGAGATATTGATAGATATCTTTGGGTGCAATCTATTTTACTCTGCAAACACTTTAAAGTATTCTTTGATTGATCAATTCATAAAATTCTTAATTCTAATTAGTCAATCAAATGCTTTGAGGTATTTATAGCGTTAAGTGGATCGCACTTTTTATTACATGTAAAATTTTTATAGAACATTAATTTGTAATTTCAGGAACTTCAGGATCTTGGTAGAGATCCGCCAGCACAATGCTCGGCTGGACCTGTAGGAGATGATTGTAAGTATTAAGTTTCTAATAAATAAATACTTAGAAATGTAAAATAAATAGTAGTTAGTATATTGAATTATAACCTTACATGTTATAAATTTAAACCTTGCTTTATTTCAATTAAAATTTTATTATTTAGATTCTTTAAATTGGAAAGAAATAGTTATTTATTGTTAATGTATAAAAGTATAAATAAAATTACATTGTGACAGTTTGTATGTAATCATTCAATATAATATTTTTTCAGTATTCCACTGGCAAGCAACAATCATGGGACCAGTAAGTGACATTTATAGAAATGTTTTACGTCTTTTCTAAGAATTTCCTTATTCAGATTACCTCTATAGATTGCGTTTCAAAATTCACTATTAATACTGAAAATCTATAACATACATACATATAATATGAACTATATTCAGTATTGACAGTCAATTTTGGAACGCAGCCATAATACTTTTTATATCATTTTAAATTTTAATAAAAAGATATTGAATTGTTGGTGATTATATATCTTACACTTTGCACTTTTTCTTATGCCATAATGATTTTTTAATACATGGCTAATAAGTATATGTCAAAATTGATATATATGTAGTTTTTCATTATAGAACAATTGTGTAATATATTGGTTGTTTTTTTTCTTAACAGCCTGACAGTCCGTATCAAGGAGGGGTATTTTTCTTAACAATACACTTTCCAACAGATTACCCATTTAAACCACCTAAGGTACGTTACTTTGTGCAGATAAAATTTTTAATTTTATATCATAGAAAACACAAATATTACAAACAACTATTCGCCATTTATGTACAGGTGGCGTTTACGACTAGAATCTATCATCCTAATATCAACAGTAATGGAAGTATTTGTTTGGATATTCTACGATCTCAATGGTCTCCCGCACTCACTATATCGAAGGGTATGTGTTCTATGTGATATGCATTTGTGGAAAATTTTATTTTGTACTAATAGCACTTTAATGTTGTCGATTATTTTTCAGTGTTACTGTCAATATGCTCCTTGCTGTGCGATCCAAATCCAGATGACCCATTGGTACCAGAGATAGCCAGGATATACAAAACCGACAGGGAGAAGTACAATGAATTGGCGCGTGAATGGACGCGCAAGTATGCCATGTGATGCGCCAATCTCCATTGACTTCAACATCCAAACACCACCAAGAAACAGCCCCAGCCTATTGCCACTTACGCATCAGCACCGATTGAAATTAGCTATGGCTCGTATACTTTTAAACTTAAGCCAGTATTCGGGCCCGAGGAATCCTCAGGCAAACGTGATCGATCTGAACTTCTCGCGGTTCAGGAAGTCCGCGGATAGTTTAAAACGTTGCCGAAATGGCAATCGAGGCAATTTTGAAGGTGGTCACCCTGCATTATATATAAAGAATCAGACACATCCGCTTTGTTTTTCATAAAAAAAAATGGAAGTAACATATAGGAGAGTGAAAGTAGGATTTGTATTTGAATCTAATAGATTGGTTTCTAATTATTGTGCTTGTAATAATTGTAACATTACGATACTACCTACTTTCTCAGTGAAAATGAAAACTTTGAACTGACAGCACATCGATTGTTAGTTTTAACGCAAGTGAGCAATGTTTGCCCGTCCCTTGAAACGATGTGGTCACTCTTTTGTAAGACTGGGCTATATATATATATAAATATTACTGAAACTGTACGTGTATGCTTTGTTCAATTATTAAAATTCCTTATACCTGACAAATTCTACGAGTAACTCGAAATCTGTGCTTTTGGTTCCTGTGTGTGTGTGTAGTAATTTAATTATGCATATCGTTAATCGGCAAGTGGCAACCGTGCAACTTTAAGTAATCGGAAGTATCTGCGAAACGCTGGATTGTTGATACGTGGAGTATGGAGCCTGCAGTTTCGCGGGTCATGATGAGGATTCGTCATGTAATTGTTGCGAAAACGTGCAAATCGCTCGTGGCATTCTTTTCGAAAGAAAAGCAATCAGAGAGGTCGATTTTATCGATAAGTGATATAAGGGAAAGCACAATTCCGATTATTTAAATTTATATACGGATCGCATTATATAAATTAGGCGACAAATATGTCAACGGCGCGAGGAGATCGCCACTGGATCGCTAAAACCTCGGCGACTCGTCTCGTATCATAGTGCATGATTGCACGTTATTAAGTTTGTGCGTCGTGTTCTGCGAATCAGGAATTCGCACAGCTCGTCGTCCATCGCGACGCTATTTTATTCGCATCAATACTTTTACTACAGTTTTGCGTACAGATGTTTCTTTAAGCAGCTTTTTTTATTATTTAATAAAACCAGGTGTTTTTCCTTTCATCCACAATATAAACGCGCGTAGTTGCTACGCGCGACCGTACTGTCCACTACTGGACGAACGATAGACTTAAATCTGTTATTTAAACGTTGCGATTACAATATTGTATACCCGATATATTGTGGCTGTAAGGGTAAGACGATGTGATTACATATTATTTCTTAAAAATCTAGATATTATATTACAAAATGAACAAAATGTGTCGTTAAATTGCGAAATGTCATTCAACGTGAAATAGTTCGTTTAAGACTATATGAAACTCTACATAATTGCACTGTTTGATGGTGCTAGCAGTGTGTTTTGGCTTCTAATTATAGATAAATAAAATCTGATACGTCATTTAAAAAGGAAAATACGATTACTTAATTAGTCCATAAGTAAAAACGATTCTGTCTTGCGAACCGAGTGTGAAGCGCGCGTTTGAGCGAAAAACGTCTCGATGTAATCGGTGCTTGAAATACGGCAAGAGCTGATGGGGCGGCTAAAGGAACCTAGAGAAGACAAATCGATTAGTATGTAATGCGGCGGCCCGCTGTTTACGCCGACCTTGTCTCACACGACCGTGTATCTGCTGTAATTTAATTACGAGTAAACGCGTCGACTCTGGTATTTAAAAGTTATAGCCCTCGAAAAGAAAAAAAAAACAATTGATCATCGTTCACTCTCTAGTAGAAGATGACTATTCATGTGTATAATTAATTATTACTACCGCAATAATGAACATTTTTAATAACTTATCTTGTGTACATTTTAGCATTAGCCCTTTATATAATAAAGTCCACATGATGATAAGGTAAAGCGAATCTCTCTTTTCTTCTCCTCGCGCGCGGCCAGAAATCTGAGCGTGCGAATGATAAGCAGATTGTATCACGAGATATATAATGTCACGTCTCGCGTTATATTATCGTATTTCCTACCGTACGAGCAAAAATTAATCGAAGATTCGTGCCATGATGTAAAAACACTATCGTATCATTGTCAATCTCTCGATTTGAAAGTGTTCCTATCCCACGTGTCTTTCCCAATGTTCAATGTCAGCGATGTGACCTACGTGAAAGTAACACGAAATCGACTTGTGTACTCTTGAAATTTTTATTGTACGCGATTTCGTATCGATTTTGACGTAAAAATTTTTTCGCGCTCTGAAAAGTGACGGTGATCAAAGATATTCAAAACTACCACTCTCTAAATCTTGTAGAGTGAAAAATTGCACGAGTTTAATTTTCGCTCTAATGGAACTGAATTTTGACTCTTGCTAGAATGGCAAATCACCCTGAAAATTCTAAACTTAATTTTCACTCTACACAAGATTTAGAAAGTATATTTAAGTAAATCGAGATGACCTTATATAAGAACGTAGAAGTGACCACGTAACTAACCATTTATTAAATTCACAAAATTTATTCCTTATTCGCAGAAGTAATTTGACGTGGAAACGATTGCATAAAATTACATAAATCAAACGATAGATTATGTACTCTGTAAATTTCCTAAAACAAAACGTCACTTTTTAAAAGCGTGAGAACTTGGCCTGTCTCTTATAAAATAACAGACAAAGTGGCAAATCGTTCAAGATAATCGCACAAGTTCGATTTTTTTACCCTACGAGATTTTAGTGCTCTATAGCGACGAAACTGAGCCACCTCGAAAAGCTCATAATTATTGTACATCTCGCGTCCTCGAGATATTGCGAGAGAGATGTCCGGGCGTCGAAGGCCACCCGGCAGTTCCGAATCCGCGGAGAAGCGGAGAACGGTTGCTCGCCATCGTCCGAGCAGTGAAAGTACCATACGTCCCCCCTTTGTACCCCGAGTACGGGGGGACTGTTGCTGATCTCCCGTGCATGTACACCGCACGCGGGCCGCGTGTACATACTGGTACTTGAGAGCGACCCTGACTAGCCGTCGCCACCGCCACCGCCGCTGCCGCCGTAACCGCTTCGCAATCGCGACGCGCTCGCTCGCTCACTGCCAGTGCTCCGCTCGGCGCGCTCGGTGCGGTCGATCGAAACGCGTTATTGCGGCCCGACTTATACAACGTGCGGCGGAAACTCGCACACGAAGAGTGCGCCGATGCGTCGGTAGGCCCCCGACCACGAGGGACACGTCAATGACTCTCCGTCTCCTCGACTGTCCGCAAAACTGTCGATCGCCGCTCCACACGAGGTACGTCTGTTATTGCTCGTCCTCGATGTGTTTTAAGTGACCCTTAAAATTCTCCTAATTAAGAGATAAAGTAAAACAAACACGCTAATTATTGCCGAATTAGACACGCGCGGTCGATCGCTTTTTATTACGAATATTTTATAAGATAGTTATACCAACATTTTTCATTGACTATAAGACAACTGCATCTTTTTGTCTCGTTAATAAATTGAGCTTCTTTTTATGCGATCAGTAAGAGACGCGTGATTCCCGATCTTCATTGAAAGAATCCGCGTCTTTTCGCCAGAGACTCGTGCGAGATTTAAATTACATTCTAGTGGTACTGATAAAATGAAATGTCTTGCGCCAAAGTTAGCACCGGTGCACCATGACCATCGCTCGATGGCCTCAATGTCAACTTACTTTCGACACGGTCTTCGCAATAGTAGTGGGACTTTGTCCTGCAAATCGGGAGAAGGGATGATAGTTGTACGTTTCTACCGTCGAGGAATGGTTTAATAACTGACGTATTACAGTTCATTAGCTTGACCTACTGAATAATATATACGCGGTATATAACATATTGAAATACGTGCTGTCCCGTTTATTCGATTCAATTATCAACTGCTGAATTCGATACATATAATAAGAATAATGACCGACCAATTAAAGATATAATGTTACAAATTAATCTTTAGACCTCTCGACTCGGAAACTTTAAATACATATGCAAATTATATATAAAAATTTTTTTTCCTTAATTAATGCGTATTTATTTGTATTTAACGATAAACTTACGAGTTTAAATTTCTGAATTCGACGATCAAGTATTGATAAATCTATTAAAGTGCATTATATTACGCGATATCATTTGTTTTAATTTTTAATACTTCACCTGATGATGAACATATATTATCCATTATATAAGCGACGCGATTACCCTTTTATTAATGCAAATATAAATATAAAAACAAGGTTTTCGTTTCTCGAGGTTGTCTACATTCCGCGTTCCGTGGCAGGATAGTGATTGCGGAAGCAGCCATTATGGAAACTTTCCTATTTCTTCCATAAAAGCAATCGTCATTATCATTATTTTCACTATTTAATAAATCATTATTTTCGTCTATCTATCTAACATTATCAATTTTATTGTAAGTCGCAAAATTATCATACGTATCAATACAAGATCTTAAAGAATCTACGTCTTTTAGATGTTGCGTGCTGATTGGATAATAAGATATATATATATAACGTCAATAAAATGAATACTAGATATATAGAAAAGGTAGGACATTTCGGAATCACGTTACGCAAACACGCAGGTACTTCCTGTTCGTGTGTTCGTATGTATATGTATATCACGGTGAAGAAATATAATCTATGCAATCATATACTTTTCTCTCGGGTGTAGACGTACGATCTCGACGAATTCTAAAGTGCGCCTTCGACTTTCTCGCAGATTAGACGTAGCCGCGTGAGGCAGAGAGAGTGAACAGGAATCTCCTCCTCTCACGCGCGGCGGACTCCACAGAGATGAAAAAGACAACTTGGACATCGCGAATCGCGGAACACACGGGGATTTTCGTCCGCTTCTAACGCGCATTGTGTGCCGTACTATTGAAATCTCGTTTTTTACCTAACGCCATTAATGGCTAGAAAATTTCGCAAAATCTCGGCCCGAATATAATTCTTTTCGGCTCGACCGCGCGAGAGATTTCTAATTGGTCGATTTCGCGCGGCGAGCTCGAAAGTTTTAAGCGTTCCACTATTTTCCCCCTTAAGCAGTAAGTCTTCACGTACAGTTTTTGTCTCGTTTAACTGCAGCGTAATAACGATACCGCTGACTCTGTGTGTGTGTGTGTGTGTGTGTGTGTGTGTGTGTGTGTGTGTGTGTGTGTGTGTGTGTTTGTATGTGTGTGTGCGCGCGCGTGCTACTGCAAATAAAATTCACTTCCAATTAGACGGCGTCACGTAAGAAAGCATTCCGCTCCTTACAACGATTACTGCTTGCTTTCCGTACGCAAGGGGCAATCTCCTTTCGCGAAAAAGTTACGTGTACCGACGTCACCTTATAAATAAAAATCCGTACTTCTAATTGGAGTTCTATGAAAAGTATAAGCATATTGTCTTGACTCCTGCATTTGTCTTCGGATTGATACGCAGGAAGTTGAATCGCGTCAATTGCCATACAAAACAATTGATAAATACGCTTATCATCGTGCGATTATCAGTTAAGAACAAAGGCGAACGTGTATTGTTATTCTGTACCCAGTCGATACAGTTACTTTTCTCTATATAACAGTGATATATTTCAACATCATATTTTATATATAACGTGAAAGTTGCTGTAATATTGTTGTTGTAATTTTAAAATAACGATGGATATTTATTACAAGAGCATTATTATAAGATATAAATTCTATATACATGTTACATAGTCCTTTTAACCTTTTACCCTCCTCCTCTTCTGCTTAAACCTAATACTTTTACTCTATTTCCCTCAAATATCAACGTTTCTTGCCTCCTTTATCATTCCCTCCTTTTACTTCTCTTTCCCTTTCTTCTACGTGGAGAAAATTTTCTCTTAAAAATTGTGAAAATTGTGGCAATTGTGAGAAACGTGAACTTCAAAGAATTTTACTATACTTTTAAAATTTATTAAAATTTTAATAAAATTTGGTAAAGTTTTAATAAATTTTGTTAAAAGTATAGTAAAATTTACTAAAATTTTGTCAAATTTTATTAAAATTTTAAATAACTTAAATTGTAATATTATGTTTATTCAAAAAGTTGCCAGTCAATGATTAACGCTAGACTGTCTTAAGGAATTGCTAAGTCACAACACAAAGACTCATCATGATAAATTTCTGCAAAATTAATGTATAAATATATATCATCTTCTATGTACATTTTATACGTACTTTCACATATCTCTTCGAGATATGCAGAGGTTTTGTAATTAATTCCGTATACGTTTATATATTTTACAAATTTGCTTTGAAATTCCATCCTGCTTTAAATGAAAATTACATGGTAGGATGGCAATGCCTCATTTAACAGCAATGTTATCGTGACTTACGGTTGTTTCTCCTATCTTTCTATCATATTCTATTTTTCAGGAAGCAGGTGTTGTGCACAAAAGATCTACACTGTTTGAATGATGAAACTACTTGCAGGCGTAGAGGAGGTTAGCGACCACTGTGAAAAAGAGCCCAATAATGGCCAACTGCACAACAATAATAGTCATGAAAAGCAATCTGCGATAGAATTGACGCAAGAAGCGAGCAAGCCGCTCGTCAACGAGGTCAGTCAACGTTCGTACGTATACGCGACGTCTTCACACCTTGTGGAATTAGATTCTTCAAATTCAGAAGAAATTAGAACTAATTGAGATTCGGGAATAAATTTTAAGATTCCAGAGAAAATTAAAAACGAAAGCGTAAAGGTCGACGCATAATGAATAGAAAAATATAGAGAACAGGAAACAGATATATTGGAGATAAGGAATAAACTGTAATTTGATTTTCGTTAAAGTAACTCTCTTCTCAAATAGGAAACTTCCACAATAATTATTGCATTTACAAAAGTAAAAATCACATCTTTTATTACAAAGGAATTTTGTAAATCTCTAGTGAATAATTTATTCAATTATCAAATATTTACAAATAATATTAAAATAGTATTGTTTTATGTATACTAGGCTTCTAATTTCTTTGTGAAATTTTTATTTAACAATGTTTAAATAATAATTGTACAATTTCCTGCTGTAATGTTTTCTTTTGTTTTGCAATAATTTGTATAATAATTACAAAATTATCTTATGAAAGATATTCAGCAATAATTGTGCTAAGATGATTCTTCGTTACTACAATGTATTACCGTTGCAAACATTTACTGGCATCAATTTTTTTGAAGATTGGTAGAAGATTTTGATTTAAAATTAGATTTACAAATATACATTACATAAAAATTAAATTAAATTAAAATAATCCTAAAATTTTTCTGCGTGCTTTCCGATCTGGATTTTCGATTTTCTAAATTATGTAATGAGTATACAAGCTATATGAAACCTGTCGCTTAAATTTGTTGTACTGAGCTAGTGCATTAAACTTTCTTATTCCTTTTGTCTCTAAAATGTATTTCCTGTTCCTTATAATTTTTCTTCATTACGCGTCAATCTTAACGAATACGGGTTAATTATGCGGTTCGTCACGCGATTAACCTGCAGGTGACAATCATCGCTATAGATAATAACAGACGGAAAATTTTTGTGAAAATTCCGCGGATAAAATCGACAGGTTGAAGCCCGGAAATAGTAACTTTATCAGAAGGACCGTAAAGTTGATATGCTCCATTTCTTGTTAAAGTCACCGCTTCCGGTTTTTGCGAGACTAAGACACGCGACTATGATTTTCTGGGTTGCGCGATATAAACTCCGTAATTTTACATTTCTCCTTTCCTCGTGTGTATATTACAACTACGATCAATAGAATTCTTCTATTTCTGAGCTAAAAATTTCAAGCGGAGTCTATTTTGTAAAAATGTATTATTTATTATTTGCGGCTTTCGCAATACAAGCAAGCAGTTGCCGATAATAATTTAACGGTTTGTTCAGAATATAAATTAAATAAATGCAATTGACTGTTTGTCGAGTGCTTGTTACGAGGCGAAAGTATATATTGTCTTCTGAAATTGCATTTCAACGAAATCTGGAATTATCCTTCATTTTCCGCGACGGTACTTGCTATAATCACGATCGATATTGCTCTGCGCTAGCAACAAGAATCGATTTCACTAGTTGCAAACTTATGCGGCACGAGAGGAAAACGGATGGCGTAAACTTGACACACTCGGATGAAAGGCAGGTCCCGTTGTGGCCTACTTACCGCATTCGCGTATCTGTGAAAGATGTGTATGATCGAAACGTTTCTTGTCTACATTCTCGTAGCGATGACTTTCCGAATCATTAAGGACGCATCCTACATGCGTTCACTTGTCAATCCTCTTTCATCTTGCTCGAATAACTTTCTATCTTGTGTGGGGCAGTAGTCAGTGATAAAATTATATTTCGTACCACAACATAATGTCACGAGTCACACACACATTAATACAAAAAAAAATTTGTAAAGTTAGATATTATTTTGATATGCTACATACGATATGCCTCCTTAATTAAATTCAATTAATCATATTACTATAAAGGTATAATTGAAATTGGAAAGATAATTTTCGTGTTACACAACAACTTCAATTTTGTTAAATGGACAGTTTTCTCTTTCTAATTATATCAAGTTAAAAAGGGAATTTCATCGTATTGTAAAGTCACATCATTCCATTGTTACTACGATGAGTTTACATCGTCGAAGAATGTCATAAACGAAAGCGATGAAAGCGATGAAACAATACTTCATATTGTTCTGAATACTCTAAGTGCTATAAAACGTCATTGTATAAAACGTCATTGAGGGAACTTCTTGTGACTTTCACACTTATGATTAATATTTTAATATGATTAAAATTTTAATTTGATTACATGCACGCAAAATAAAAAACTTTTTTTTTCCCGTTTATTATTGTGCAAAATGCAAGTGCAATTTTTTATGATTATTACTTTAAAACTGTATAAATATGTTCAAATATAGATATTAGAGAGAGAGATAAAATCGGTGATTTAAAAAATTTATTAAAATTTATTGTATAATTTGTTTAATATCTTTTTTAATTTAATTTAATGCTGAAATAAATAGCATTTTAGTTTTATAGTCTAATACTAAAACAAAAAGTTTACGTTGTATTTTTGATACATGTCCTATACATATATTGAGCCCTATTTTGATAACATAAAAGTTTTTTAAAATACTGTCTGAATGCTTCAAATTTTAGACGTTCTTTAAACTTTTGTGTTTATTATTGAATGTTTCGACTTTCCGATTTTTGAAATAGGGATGCGATTCGACAGCCAAGAGGGAAGTTGCCCCGGAAAAAGAAGAAAAGCTGAGACGTTTGCTTCGGTTCGAGGAAGCACCTCAATTTCTTCAGCATAATCCTTACATATTGTGCGGTTATCGAGGTTGCTTGACCACCAAACTATGTCTCGAGAGGTTGAGTTTAACATTCCTCAATATATTGCAATAAAATGCAGTTTCTTACGAAGATATTGCATGTTTTAGTATATTTTGGTGGACGAACGAAACCGTAAATATTTGGAGTCACATCTTTGGCTGGATGCTGTTCTTTGGTTTGACTCTATATGATCTCTGTCTACTGAACATTCATGCGCCATTTGGCGACAAAGTGATTGTGTCCTTGTTGCTTCTTTGCTTTCAGGTAAAAATCTTCGGCAGCGTCCCCCCGATAGAAAGATTTTGCAAACATTTCACAATAACGGCATCAAAGATTGTGCTAAGATAATTCGCCATAACGCAATAGTTTTGTCAGAATATAATTCTTAAATAATATTTGTTAAAGATTAGACAAATATAAATAATTTGAAACATAAATGTTTTGTAATTATTTTAGCATTTAAAATTATTACATTATAATCTTCAATATTTTTACAATATAATGTAGCAATAATGCAGCAATAGTGTTATGCAATATTTACAGCATATAATCTTCAATATTTAATTCAAAATTAATATTAAAAGATACTACAACAAATTTAACAGATATTGCTTATTCAACAGACATTTAATAAACGTTAAAAAAGGGATATTTTATCTGACAGGTTAATTGTGTTCATCGGAAAGTTAATATAGTGACGCAAACTCTCGTAAGGGTAGCTTTAAGTATCTCATAGATAGTATTAGAATAGTGAACCCGAAATTCTTAAATTATTCTTACATTATAATGCACAAATATTATACATTCCATGTTTCAATAATTGTACATTATAATTTAGGAATAATTGTGGAATAATTTGAGTCTTTTATGCACAATTATATTTCTAAATGTTTTAAACATGTTACAAATGTATTAATATATAAAAAATATTTTTCTCAATTATTGCATAATTTATTACTGAATTTTATTTTGCAAATGTGCTGTTAAAATGATTCGCCATATCACTATTATTATGTCGAAATACCATTTCAAAATTAGTTGCACAAATATTTATCAATGTTTCATAAAAGGTTAATATTTCTACATCTATTTTCTTAAATATGTCCCCATAATGACGGATTATAATTTTTTTACAATATTTTGTTATACAATTTTGCAAAACTTTTCCTATCAGAGGTGCAACATATATGACTTGTGTGTTATCATGTAATAATGAATTAATGAAACTCTTTTTGTAGATATGCATGATCCTGTCGTCCGTATATCACACGTTCTCGTGTCGAAGCGAGGCGGACTACTGGTGCTTCCTGTCCTTGGACTTATTCGGTATTGCTTTGAGCATGCTGTCGATATATATGTCGGGGGTCTACTATGCTTTTTGGTGTCATAAGGTGAAAAAAACGTCGATTTTTCTACTTATAATTTTGGCAATGCTATGAGTAGCGTATACATATATAAAGAAAATTTAAATTTTTACGTTTACGTACAAATTGACAGTTTGCATTTTATAAACTTAGAAAAATTTTAATAATTAAAATGCTTTTCGACATATTCGTATAAAAATGCAATTAATAAATTGCATCCGCGAATGTTTCACAGGATCTGCAGCGGTTTTACCTCTCAACCGTGCTCGCGATCTTCATTTTCGCAATGATACTGCAAATACCGAAGCTGAACATCGACAGCAACATTAAGCTAGCCGTATTCGTGAGCTGGGCGATATATGGCGTACTGCCAACTGTGCATTGGACCTTTGCGATGGGTGGCTTTGATAACCCGATCGTTAAAATGCTCATTCCGAGGGTGATAGGAATGTACTTTATTAACGCGATAGCATTCGCATTCTACTTGCTCAAGATACCCGAACGTTTCTATCCAGGTAATTGTCGGCAATTACCGCTCTCGTTATCGTAACATAATGTTCCTTGCTTCATATAGTTGTGTTAAATAATCGTTTATAGTTACACATTGTTGTTGAATGATTGTTCACAATGTACGATGTTTCCTACAGGATGGGTAGACTATGTCGGTTCGTCGCATCAATGGTGGCACGCGTTGGTTGTGCTAGCCCTTTATTATTGGCACAATACCGGAATGCTTTATGTGGAATACAGAATGAATCACGGATGTCCGAGCAATATGGCATTATGACATACGGATTCCGGCGACCAGCTAGGTATACCAGATAGTAGTCGTAATTTAACGCCGATTATGCGATTTTGATACATCATATCACGTTTTCACAGTGTCAAGTATAGCCCCCCATACCGATGGCTATGCTAAGAATATTTCAAGTACCTAATATTCTAAGATATTTCAAGTACTTAATACTAGAGCAACAAAAGTAATAATTTTAAAACATAAACACTCAATTTTTTAAATAAGTTCTTTAGTTTTAAAAAGTCACATGACTTTTTATTTATATATATTTTTTTGACAAAAAAGCTTTTAACATTGCCATCTTTAAGATAATAAATAATAAATAATAAACAAAATTTAAATAATAAAAACAATATTTTATTACTCAAAAATATTCTTGTATTAATTACTAAATATTGAAACAATTATAATATTAACAAATATTTTTTGTCATATTGATAAATATTTTTCATATTCATTATATTGGACATTAATTGTATTCTAATTTGAAGCCAACATTTTATGACCAATATGGGCGTTACATTGAGAAACATTGGGAAAACACTGGCCAATGCATTCCCAATATAACCAATATTTAGCCAATATTAGCCAATATTAACCAATATACTGCCAATGTATTTTATTACTAGGCAAGAATCTCTATAATAAAAATGTAAAAATTAAAAATATTGTGTATGTGTGTGTAAAAGAATTTTTTTTCAAGACACTTTCTCCAAAAAATTACAATTCAATTAAAACTGCCACATTGTTGAGATGAGATTTAGAATTGCAAATGTTCTGTTGCAGAATCTGTCCTCGCCATGGATTGTTCCTGCTTATCAAAGACGGATACTTGGTCGTCGTGGCTTACGGAACCCCCGTTTTATAGTATCTTAAAGAATTCGTCTTGCGAGATACAAAATCCACTGCGCGTGTACGCACATCGATAGTCGTAACACGTACACCTTTAGGAAATATACGTTGCGACGTTCCGAATAGAAAGAGACTCTCACTGTGGATGAATAATCTATAATATTCCCAGCTCTATTTATATTTATTCATGATATTATTATTTATACTTGTCTCATAATAGTTAATTTTATTTCAAATGTTTTTTTCCTTTTTAATCTTTAATTCTAGCACAGGATTAAAAATAAGACTAAATTTAATAATATTCAAGTTTTTAACATACGTTGCACACGCACTCTGCGTTTTTTTTAATATTAGACTAAAGAATTTTTTAGATTTATGAAATAATTTGATCAAATAAATTGATTTACAAGATAACGAATAAATTTTTAATAATTATAATGATACAAAAGATAATTTTTTCATAAAACTATTTCATAATTGTTTCCTATTGAAATTAAAAGTAATCCTTTGCTTTTAGAAACATACTTCTGTTAATTATTTTTTAAAATCATGTTTCAAGGAGGTAGGGAATTTCAAACTGTTTGCTATAGAATAGCCTATAAACATATTACTGTTATACATATAACGTTAAACATTATATGTAATACTTACGTAGTTAACTATATACGTTTTTATATCTATATTATATAGCAATTATATTCGATATTTTCTGGATATAAATGCATCTCTTGTACGTCTTGTATGTACATATTTTTTATGAATGATATTACAAGTATCGGACGAGGTTTTTATTTCTGGCACAAAAGTGTGTCTTTCTTTCGTTGTTCCACTTTTTTGTGAATGATGTTAGAAACATCGGGTCGATTTTTATTGAGTGGATTTTTATTTCTGACGCAAAAAAAATGAATCTTTTTCGTCATTTCTGACGAAGAACTGTTTATATCTCTGACGATGTTAACAAAAGATTAGCGATTGATCAATCAAAGCGCACTGCGACACTGAGAGTTGCTTTGCAACACACCAAAGTCGAGATATTAGATAACTTTTGAAATTTCTATTACACTTAATGTACACTTATGCGTAAGTTTTGGAACTCGGATACAGAAATAGGGTTTACATACCAAAATATCGAATATTGTATCCTTATTTGACTGACAATCATTTCAATACAAACGTTGTATTTTGGAGCAGTCTTTACACAATCTATTATACATACAAATAAATAGTTAAGTGATAATAGATGTAATGTTGAAACAATGTTGTTCCCTAAAATGTTGAATAAGAAAAATAAATATTTTCTTTATAAATAAAATTATTTTCTTTCTTTTTGTTTTAATTAAATATATATATGATTATTTTTTTCTATAATATAATACAATAATTTCTATAATTGCTCCGTTTATTAATACTTTTTAATTGCTACTAATTATTGAATTAGTAGCAATAAAGTAAAAGATACAACGAATAACTTTAATATTTGAACGGAATTATATTACTTTCATTTACATTGTAATTATTTTATTGCAAAGAGAAAAATATTTAATTATGTATTACATAACAACATTCAGTCTAAGATAATTTAAATAATTACAAAATAACCAATATATGCATTCATTCTGTATTAACACTTTGTTCAATTTCTATTGTAATTTTATCAATATTTAATACGATAGATTTTTTGTTTTCTTTACTAATTAAAATACTAGAAGTCTTACGACAGATATTTATAAAATTTGCGTTCAACAAAGTTAGAATGAGAAAAAAAATATTTGTCTTATTCTAACTTATTGCAGCAGTGCAGGAATAAAAAACAAACCTATAGATAACAGAATCTTGCGTCCGAGAAATATTAAAAAAAAAAAAATAAATTAACACTTTTATATGTCATTTGAGGTTTAATTAATGCAAATTTCCTACTGGAAATTGGATCATCGTACTACGAATGTCGAATACAGTTACAAATTTATAAAAATTGCAGAAAAATAACGTAATATAACATAAAATTATATATGTATTATAGATGTTTTAACATTTGTTTATCTTACGAATGGTTAAAAAATATTTATTTGGTTTTTTGTTTATATTATTTTTTTGTTCAAAATTTTATATCAAGTATAAAATAAAAATAAAAATGACATAGAAGTTGGTATAGAAAAAATTTAAAGTTTGAATATTCGATAATCTCGAATATCGATAAACTTGTCATTATCGTTGGCAAATGGCAATCGATATTGATCGATATTCTCGCCACGACTAGAATTCGAGCTGTCAAATGGAAGTGTTTTTTTCGCCATTTCAACTGTTGGAAAGATATTTTACGATTCACAAACTGTCACGAGAGCGACAGGAAAAGAAAGAAAAGAAGTTTGGCATTTGATTGACTTGTAATTATACGCGCGAGATGCGTTGGTGGCACGCGACACGCACGATTAAACGAGTTTTATTGCGACGGAAATTAGGTTATGTCCCGAGCATCGGCAAATAAAGCGACGGAACTCCGCTACGACGGAACGCGCGTTAATCCCTGGCATTCTCTCGTGGCGTGTAAAATTATCCAATGGCTCGGCCCTCCATATCGGCGCAATGCGACTTGGTCGCGTCTTACATGGACGGGGTCCACGTCAAGATTGCGGAGGCCTACAAACCACCGAGGAAGATCGGCCTTCCCGTGGCGTATAACAACCGTTTGCCAGATGTGTCGAAGTTGATGTACGACTTCACCCTAGAGAAATCTGTGCTCGAAAAGGTGAGGCATGATCGTTCGAACACCTCATTGTCCTACGCAATGCATGCAGGTAGTTTCCATGTTTGACAGATTTACCAAACGGACCTACTTGTCCCTGACCTAATTATCACGAATTAATTGAATGATTTATCATCAGATGTGCGAGTGGCGCAAGGCTAGACAGGCTTACAGCAAGGCACGCCAGACTCGATTAAAGGAGAAGAGGAAGAAGGAAAAGGAGGAGACACCTCCGTCACCTCCACCACTGGATTGTGTGAAACAGTCACCGGTCAATGCACCACCTGCACCTGAAACGACAATACTCACACCACAGCCATTGTCACCACCGGCGAATGACGACCTTCAGGATCATGCGAAGACCAATGGGGGTCTAGACTATGCTGACTTCGATAATGACACGAGCAGCCCGTTCGACAATATGGAACTGAAAACTATTAATGATATGGAGGAATTAGCTCAGGTTAAACGCTTGTCGCTCTTGAGGTTTCTTGGATGAACAGAACTATTTGGCAGAATCAAGTTTGTTTAATGCTTTCTATGATATCTTTTACAGGTTTTACAACCTCGATCGCAATGGATACCTGCAGGAAAACTGGAGAATATTATAAACGAACTAACGATTGACGATACGTCTGAGATTTCCAAAGAAGAAGCTGACACGGAGAGTCCAATGGACGACGATGGCGATATGGACGCGTACAACATCGAGAATCATCGCAGTGTCTCGACAATAATGCAAGAACTTCAAAAGGAGCTGGAACGGCCTGTCATGGAGGTAATAAAGTGTTTCTTCCTTTTCGATTTTTTGCAATTCAAACATGACCGACTCTATCAATCCTTTCCCTCGCAACAGAATTGGAAGCCATGGCCCGATCTGGAGAGTCCGGACGGCGATGTGACACACATAATCCCGAGACATGAGGATTCATCGACGTCGTCATCGAGTCACACGAAATCGCCAACAGACCTGCTGTCAGGCATGACGGAAGATGATCTAAAGTTAGTCGCGCAACTGAGTGACATGGGATTTCCCAAATGCAGGGCGGCACGTGCGGTACTGGAGCTGGGTCGAGCGCACGAGAAGAAGATCGTCGAGTACTTGTTAGCCGTCCAATCCCTAGAAGAGACTGGCGTCCCGAGTGACTACGCCGAAGCAGCGCTGACACTCGCGCAGCACGATCAGTCTAAGGCGAGGATCTACTACAAAAATTTATGCACCTTGAAGGACCTGGGATTTCCCGAGGCCGAGGCATCTGCGGCATTGGTCAAGTGTAACTTCGATCGCGACAAAGCGTTAGATCTTTTGATCGCTTGAGCGGGCGAGCAAAATCCCCTGTCAGAGTATGCGAGAGGCCGTCAGATTATTTTTTTGCAATTCAATTTTAATGCGTAGCAAAACTGGAATTTTTATATATTGCGTGGAAGGTACATCGAACCACACACGCAATTGCAAATGTATATTTTGATAAAAAGAAAAAGACAGTGTTTATCAGTGAGACTAGTCTTGAATAATAGGATACCTTAAGGAAGCTACACGGCGAATACGATATTGTAATAATTTAACTCGAGGTGATGTCGATATATAATTTGAATTCCTACTGGGCATTATCGAATAGTCGCTTACAATGGTCACGATGCTGCGAAATAAATTACAATTGCAACAAACTAAAAATTTAATTTACAAACCGTCACAAGGTTTCAGTTAAACGCAAGAGTTCTTTAACAAGAATTCTTTATTCTAATATCTTTTATATACAGATATGGGTTAAATTAGATATCTAATGAGGAGGATTCGTCAATCGATGGAGTGCCAATGAAGGCTGACAGTTGTATTCGAATGTGCAGAAAATGCGGTGGCGCAACTGCAAATTTAAAAAAAAAACTCACGAACTGCGTTCAGGTACTATAACACAAGATTGTTTCGTATGTTACCTTCGGCAGCAACATAGAGCGATCGTTATCAGGGATTCCGCGTGGCGGCTGATACCGATAATGATCCATGCTTCTGTGAATATTGGTTGCTGACATTGCGGGTTTACGCAGATGCTAGTGGGTCCGTTCGTTAATAAATTGTACAGAGTGCAACTCGTGGACGACGTGAAGTCCGATTTAGTATTTTTAAGAAGCGGCTCGTAGAATATCATTACGTTCGCGGGAGAAACGGAAATATCGAGCGTGTGCTTATACCTGAAATGTGTAGCTCGAGTTAAACTTGCGAGACACTTATGTACTTTTGCAGAAGGAAATTTCCCTGTTTACAAAGTTCCTCTATTACCTCTCGGTATAGACTTTTCTCAACGCCAATTCCCACAGGGAACAAGTCACATTCTCGTGAATCTCGTGAATCTTCAACAGCTGCCGCGGCAATTCAATTATAATATCGGCGTCCGTTTCGTACAATCCCCTCGTCTTTATGTACAATTTTATATTTGTGTTTAGCACGTTTGTGTCATAATGCGTCTTGAAACATCTGTGATTATATATACACACATAGATTGTAAAATTTACTTTATATACTCATACTTCGAAAGTAAAGTAACAGTTGTTCAGGAATTTATGTTTTTCATTTCGCGTGCAATTTAGCAAGCCAATTTCATTCTTATGCGACTCTCGGCGAAACTTACCCGAATGCCAAACAGTCCCTGTCGTGAACGACCGACGTGTGTAGCTGCGAGAGTAATTGAAACAAAAGCGGATATGATATGTAATTCAAGTATTCGTTCGCGTCAAATCGAATACAGGGAGCCGATAGAAATCCATTCAACGGCAGATATCTCAACCTGCGAAAACGTTCGTTGAAGATAAAATACTCGATATAAATAAAATATAGCTCGATTAATCTGCACGAACCTCATATTACATTCACCAATGTAGATTAACTTTGAACTCGGTTTAACTTGTTATCTTATTCTAGTACCAAAAATTAGAAAAAGATAAAGAATAAGTTAAACCAAGATAAAAGTTAATCTACGTTGATGGAAACGGGCCTAAGAATTGAAAAAAATCAAAAAGTAAATTAAAACAGATTAAAGCCAATTTACATTGGTGGAAATAGACCTTAGACTCTTTGAAACTTAATTTAATAAACGAGATTATTATTTCACCAAGTATTAATGCAAATAGTGACCTGTTTGAGCACACAGAGATCATGGTAAGCTCAGGAGCGACGGTCAATCTGTTAGGCAGTTCCCTCAGCCGATTGTTATCCACATATAACTCTCTAAGTCTTGGGAGAGAGCCAATCCATTCTGGCAACGCGATGATCTGGTTACCCGAGACAGATAGTATTTCCAGATTATTCAGTCGGCTCAAGTCTGTTGTCGTTTCGTTTTGCATGAGTCAATAAATCCTTTCTCTTTCCTCGGGGCAATCTCGGCGAACTTACCTATTGGTAATCTCTCTATGAAGTTGTCGCCCAAAAACAGAGATCTCAGATTACTCAGATTGCCGATGCAGGTGGGCACCAGCTGCAATCGGTTGGCACTCAAGTCCAGCACCGTCAGCTGACTCATCCCACCGAGCTCTGCTGGCAGCTGTTCAATTCGATTGCCATACATGTACAGATTGGTCACGTTGAACAGCTCCGTGATCCAGGGTGGCAGAGTCGTCAGCCGGTTCCATTTGAGATAGATTTCCTGGATATGACCACCATGCAGCCGTATCACTTCCGGAAACTCCACGAGACCGCGGCAATTCCAGTGCAGGATGACCTTGTTCTTGACCTCGTTCGCCATCTCTATGGGATCTGGGTCCATGTTTAATTGAAACATAAAGAATTAGAAGCAGATACCCCAAGAAGAGACGCGCCGACGACGGGGTGATCGTCGACATCGAGATTGGCGGCAATTGCGATGTGCATGTTTTTGAGGTCAGGCAGCGGACGCGAGCCCGAAATAACTTTACGCTGCACGCTACATCTGTATTAATAAACATTTCAAAAGTTCTACGGGGACGCAAGACCGCTGGAAAAAAAGCGGGGCGAGGGGAGAAGGCAAATACAACATTCTGACGTTTCGCTCACCCATGACAAACCGTATTGTTAGTCGGGACTGTAGAATAACAATTGTTAGTTATCTTTTAATTCGTCTGACGATTGTTAAACGAACGAAGAAAACTCGACTGTAGTGTGGGAGTGTATATACTTTCTCGTGTTTCTCCTGTGGTAGAAAATCCAGTACGGATGCATTTTATTCCTTTGTTTTCCTTAGTCTTTTATCTTCTTTCGCAATGTGTCCCTTTCATGCTGTCTGTCATGTCAATCTCCCGCAATCTCCCGCACGCATCTCGCGCACACATCAATGAAGCACTCACACCGATATGTCGTCAGCTGATTCATGACGTCAAGATGGGTGTCCTCTTTTTTCCACTGAACGAGCATATAATAGCAAACTACATTATTTGTCTGGTATAATAAGAAAAGATAATGAAAGATGACAAAAATTTATTCCAATGGACTAATCAATCAACGATTAATCAGAGTTTGGTGCAAGTGACCCTTAATGCCCGAATCACACTAGCGATTGGCGATTGCGTTTGCATTCGCGTTTGCCATCTACAATTGTCTCTTGACCAATCAGGCAGCTACCGGCAATTACGATTAGTGATTCTTATTTAGCCACCATACGATAGCCAATAAATTTCCAACTTTTCTGTAAGAACAGAATTTTCGAATATGTTTCTCTTGCGAATGAATTCAAGAATCGAGCCCCTGGCGTTAGCGATATTCGTTTCGATACATTTCAATACGAATAGAAATAGGAAATAAACGTGAACACGTGATCTATCGAAACGAGTTTGCCGAGTGTGCACTTTCTACAGTTTTTGTAGGGTCTTTTAATAAATAAAAAAAAATAAAACATTCCAAATTATATAAATCATTACAACATATTTAGAAAAGAAATTATAAAAACCTCACATAATAAATATGTTCAAACAGTAATTAATTGACCAATGAAAATACTTTTAAGGACGCGACTTTTCCGTCACATGACAGCTGCGCGCGCATACACGAGTGCACACAAAAGTCGCAGAGAAGCAGTGATGCCAATTTAGCGGTTTTCCCGCTAGATCTAGCGTTTTTCAAAGTCTCATGTAGCTGGGCTGCATGTTTTCGTAGATATCTTCGAGCCGTTCGAGGCTTCGAGGTTAGTTGTTAGTAACGTGTTGACGTGCGTTTGCGCGAGATTGGTGGCGAGTTAATTTTTAGTCATTTTTAGTTTTATGCATAACTTGCATATTGCATCATAGAATATGGTTGTGCCTAATTTGAAGAATTTAGTAAAATATGCGTTGTATAATCAGATAAGTTACACAATATTTTCATTTTTTGTATAGAATAAGTATTCTGAGATAAGAGTAATACTTTGTGTTACGTTTTATTTTTAGTTATATTAAAAAAAAGAGAGGAAGAAACACTTTATTTGAATCAAAAGAAAAATAAGAAAAGAAAAGAGTGGACGAGTAAACATCAAAGCTCGAAATGTACAGTGTGCCAGTGCATGCTGCTGTTCATAAGTTCACCAAGGTTCATCCCTTTTTAAATTGAGTGAACTATCATATAAAGAATTGGCAGGGCAATTCATATTAAAAGGATTATTTAAAGGTGTACTTTCTAGTTCTTCGAGTATGTCATTATCTCATGACAGGCCAGGTAATAGTTACAAGTGTTATATTTTTATTTTAAAAAATATTGTATTGCAACTGTGTGACTCTTAAAGATATTGTACAATCATCTTTTTAAGATTTAGAAATAGATAAAATATGTGAAATTATATCTAAAACTAGTATAAAATATAAGCCTAATAATGTCACCAAGCTGGCCTGCTGATGATGTGGTCACAGGCTGTAATATCAGAGATATGTTGATATGGATGTTTATATGGAGAAGAATTATCTTTACGTCTGTTTATTTAGGCTGCGTTTCGATATTCACTGCCAGTACTGAAAATCTGTAGTTTACGTCACATACACTGTAGAATTTCAGTACTGACAGTGAATATCAAAACGCAGCCTTAGTAACTGTCGTGCATTCTATGCGAGCTAGGCATACAATAAGGCACAAAAATAGACAGATAAGGCTTTTAATCAAATCAAAAACTAAAAAGTAAGTACTTAAATACTTTGTTCCTGAAATAATTTATTTTAATTAAGACAATTTTTTTCATACATTTACAAAGATCACATTCAAAATTTTTATTTATATGTTTAATTCTTTAACTTGTTTTTTGTAAATGGTACAACACATCATCCCATATTTTACTTTTTATTTTCCTTGCATCAATTTAATATCATATTTATTGCTATTTTACAGTTAAGATTATAGTTCAATTGTAATGGTACATTTATCATTATATTGATTGTTCTTTTACAGTTATTGATAATAAATCTATTTTGCCTATGTTTTAATTAATGCTCTTGGAACATATAATCATGTGTCAGCTTGTAATAGGAAATAAAACCAGGCTCTTATGAAAATTTCTCAGGTTTGTCAACTTTGCAGGTGACAGCCTATATTACTTAAAGGCCATAGACCACATTCATAAGACTCAAGCTTTTTCCTATTACAAGCACATGAATGTATGTTCCAAGAGCATTAAGTGAAACACGGACAAAATAGATTTATTATCAATAACTGTAAAAGAACAATAAACATAATTATAAACGTATAATTATAATTTAGCTACAAATAACAAATTTTTTGAATGTGATCTTTGTGAATGTATGGAGAGAATTGTATTAATTATAATAAATTGTTTTGGGAACAACAAAGTATTTAAATAATTAGTTTTTCAATTTGACTAAGAGCCTTATCGATATATTTCTGTATCTTATCCATATATCTGGCTACAGAATGCATGACATACTAAATAGACTAACAATAAGATAAATAATTCTTACAAATAATCCTTGGGCATCTATAATAAACATATTTCCAATATTGCAACTTGTGATCAAGTCATCGATAGATCAGCTGCATGGCATTATAGTCTGTATACTTTGTTATAATTGTTTCAGACAATTTCAATATATTGTAAAAAAATAATAAACCATTCATTTCATCCTATCATTTTTTTTGTAAAATTACATTATATTTGGTACCTTTAAGTAGACACATTTAATTAACCACATTGTTAATTCCGAGCTTTGAAGTTAATTATATTATATAATACTTAGGAGAGTTTCCGATAAAAAAATACAATAATAATACTTAAATACAAAATTATTTTTTAAAAATACATTGTGACACTTACTCGTAGTAAACATTTAATAATTAAGACATTTTCTATATTGCATATATATTGCTGTTGAACAATATTTTATCTAAGAAAATTTATTATAAAAAAAAAGTTTGATCATATTATTTAATCCTGAATATAAAGATATAAGTTAACAATTTTAACTTATTTCTATTTGATAGATTAAAATATATAGATTGCACAAGTAAAATTAATTTTTGTTGTATTTTATTTTATTTTCAGTTGGAGTCGTGTGGTCTAGCAGTGAGAGAGCTATCGTATCTTATTTTCTTGTGGTTAACAGCTAAATTATTTGAAATAATGTAATGAATAAATATCTTTAAATAAATTGCTTTTAAAAAAAAGTAATTTAAAATATTTATTCATAGACTTTATAAAGAGAAATCCCTTTATATTAACTTACTTAAGCCTTGATAAAAAAATATAAACTTTTTTTTTTTGACAAATTAGAATTCTTAATTGATACTTTTACAACAATCAGATTTTTGGCAATTATAATAACGCAAATATTTGCTTGTAATATTGTCACACACTCTAATGTTACAATATAAAATAATAATTATCAAAAATAAAAGACAGGTCTATTATTTAAAGTTCAATATACAGAAAAATATGTGAAACTAAAAGCAGAATGCTTTTGTCATACATTATCGGCTAATCAAATACTGCAATGTAAATGCTACTTACCAAATAAATATCGCAATGTCATCCGCCCCGGAAGCAATCTAATATATCAAGATTGTCACGATCTGCAAATGAGAAAATAACGCACTTTAAGATAGCGAATAAATTCCTTTCCCACGCGATTAACGTTGCACGTCACAATTGAGTGTCGCGCAATCGCGCGATCTTCACTTGAACGAATATTAATAAATACCGAACTATAACGTAAAATTGATGTGTTACACTTACCAATTAAGTGATTCGCGATGCCACTCGTTCCGGAATCAGTCCATTCTGCGTTCGTCGCAATCTGAAAGTGAAACGCAAATTAAAAGATGACGTGAATGACTTCGTCTTTTTCGCGCGACCAACTGCAAGCGAAATGACGCCGCGCCGCGCGATACGCCGAATCTTTTTGCAGCATCCATTCTCTCCGTGCAGTACGATGATGGAAAAAGATTCGATACTGGTATCGCTGGGTACGCTTCCCTACATGTCGATTGCCCACACGAATAATCAATGATGCGACTGTCTTTTTCTGATATTACGAGTAACGCGTATTGCCCAATATATAGAAAATGCATAAACGGAAAGTTAAGACTGGGAACTTAGCTCAAGTTACGATGCAGATTGACTTACCAAGTAGATATGGCGCGACATTTGCCCCGGCACCGATCCATGTCAGACTTGCCGCGATCTGCAAATGAGAAAGGAATGCGATTAAGATGGCGGAGGGATTCCTTCCCGCGCAATCGACTTCAATCACATATTGACATGTCGCTACAAGTCGCGATCTTCGCTCGAACAAGTGTTCACAAATACGCGTTTGAACGAATTACAACGAAAAATTGATGCGTGTTATATTTACCATAATTAAGAGATTCGCGATGCCACTTGTTCCGGAGCCGATTCACCTTGCGTTCGTTACGTTCTAACAACGACACGCAAAAAGGTGGACTGTGGAGTGAAACGGCTTCATCACTCTCGCGCGGTCAACTTCACGCGTCAAAAGTGACGCCGCGTCGCGCGATTAACTTCACGCGCCAAAAGTAAAGGTGCCTTTTTACGCTGACGTTTAACGCTCATTTACAGCGTCAAAAAACATCACGTGACTAAAAATGACGAATGGGTATCTTTATTTTTAGTGACGTGATGTCTTTTAACGCTGAAAATGAGCGTCAAGCGTCAGCGTGAAAAGTCACCTTAACGCCGCGCCGTAGGGTCGGTACATCAAATCTTTTTGCAGCATCCTTGCTGTCAGCCATCCTCTCCGTGCAGCATGATGGTGCAAAAAGATTCGATACTGGCATCGCTGGGTACGCGTCCTTTATATATGTCGTTTGCCCACACGAATAATTGATGATGCGACGATTGACTTTCCGATATCACGGGCAATGCGTATTATTGTCCAATATATGGAAATGGAAAATGCATGAGCGCAAATTAAAACTGGGAACTTAGAATCAAATTACGATTTGACTATACTTACCGAATAGATATGGCGCGACATTGGCCCCGGCATCGGTCCACATATTATCAGACTTGCCGCGATCTGCAAATGAGAAAGGAATGCGATTAAGATGGCGAAGAGATTTCTTCCCGCGCGATCACCTTCGCGTATCACGATTGACATGTCGCTACGAATCGAGTTCGATCTTCGCTCAAACAAGTGTTGAGAGATACGCGTTTGAACGAATTACAAGGCAAGATTGATACGTGTTATATTTACCAATTGAGAGATTCGCGATGCCGCTTGTTCCGGAGCCGATGCACCTTGCGTCCGTTACGTTCTCACAGCGATATGCAAAAGGATGGAATAAAACGATTTCGTCACTCTCGCGCGGTCAACTTCACGCGCCGAAAATAACGCCACTAACGCCGCGCGGTCGGTACGTCGAATCGTTTTGCAGCATCCTTGCTGCCAGCGCCATCCTGTCCGTGCAGCATCTTGTATATAATACTCAAAGTAGAGCACTAGAAAAGTAGGTATTCTCACGTCTGCCATTTTTCTTCAAACTAGCAAGTAACTAGCATGAAAAGTTAGATATGTTTTGTACATTGTATACGTCAATAATGTTTGAAAACGCCAAACTTTATGCGACAATAAAACGAAGACATGATATTTATAATCTTGAGACTGTAAAAGTTATTGCGATGTATTATATATATAAAACATCATGCTAGTTACTTGACTAGTTTGAAGAAAAATGGCGGACGTGAGAATACTCACTTTTATAGTGCCTTACTCATAGCGTTTTTCACTGGCTGCACTAGTGCGCACTCAGTGCGCACCAGCCGCGGACAATGTGTTTCACTGGACGTTTCGGTGCGCACGAAGACGGTGCGCGCTGTTTCACTGGGAAGTCTAGTGCCGAGTTTTTGCACTATAGTGCGAGAATTCGGCACGAGCTCCGAGAGACGGTGTCAGTTCAGTGCAATATGGCTTCGCGGGATAATGACGATGTTTCAAATTCACGAGATGCACGATTAGCATTTGGACTATTACAGTTGCTTTCTTCGTCATCATCCAGTAGTGATGAAGATGACTTATTAAAAGAAGATCCGCGAAAAATTCCAAAGATCGAAAATTTTGTTCAAGTAGTGCATAACCTTGCGGATAAGGATGTAAGTACACATACATACATATATATTATATATTGTTTCTGCAAATTATTGCATTACGTAAAACAATAATACGTATTGTATAAAAATATCAATATATATATATATACAAATATATTATATTTTATATTTATCAATTTATATATATACACTATATGTACAAATATATTATATTATTTTATATTTATCTATTTCATAAGCTCTTTTCCGAAATAAAAATCAATTCCTAATATAAACTATATAAGTATGGCTGGACGTTGTTATAATTATTTAAAGGTTTTTTTTTTTATAATTATAAATATTATTCGCATATATTACAACAAACAGTGTTCCTTTGTAAACAAATAATATCCATTATAATCCATTATATATATATATTTAATATAATACATAATTAATAATTATATATTTTTAATATGATACATAATTAATAATTTCAAGGAATATATAATATTTTAATTAATAATTTTACAATAAAGATTTTAAGATACATACATTTTTATTGATTTTCTTCTCGCTTGCCTATTATTTTAATCAGACCTTGGATTGAGAACATTATAATATTGTTTACAAATCGAAAGAATACTAAAGAAGACCCAAACAGAGAGTCGAAACGTTTCTTGTAATGTATGCTAATAGTAAATAAATATTTATAATTTCAAAAAAAGGAGATCTTTAAATAATAACGACACCAACTGGCCAGACTTACATGTTCTATATTAAAAATTATATTATATTATTGTTACAGTTCAAAAGTCATTTTCGCGTTGCAAGAACAACAGCTTATAAAATAATAGAAGAAGAGTAATATTTATTATATCATTGTTGACTTTAAAAGAAATAGTCAAATCGGTCAAACTTTCCATGGTTATACAGTAGCACAATACGCCCAAATACGCCACAAAACTGCACTGAGATGGCACTGAGAATAACAGACGTGTTTAGTTGGGAATGCAAAAAACTCGCACTTTCAGTGCACTCCGACAGTGTCGCCTGAACTCGACGAGTTTCTAGTGCGCACTTAGTTCTTGCCAGTGAAAAACGCTATCAAAGTGTAGCACGATGGTCTAGCGGTATTTTAAATCAAATTTAGCGGATTATTTTTCAAGAGTTGGCAATACTGTAGAGAAGGTGCTCTCTCACTGCTCTCAGGTGCTCTCCGTACTGCTCCGTACTCTGCTGTCCTGCGTCCGATTTACCGCTCCACACGTTGGCTGAGATTCTCGACACGTTTTGCGGTATTTGAAGTTTGATTTGCGCGAGTCTTCAAAATGGAACAAGGTGAGTAACATCGCTTCCATGCGAGTCCTCTTTCAGGCACCGCATCGAGTCCTTTTTGCGTTGTTCTGCATAGCGTCATTTCTGTTATAAATTCCGCCTCATTGTACTCCTCATGACGAACACGTGCCCGCTCGGCGCAGCGTCAATTGCCTACGATGATAGTACTAATGTAAACATCGAAATAAAGCTAAACAAATCAAGAAACATCGCTTACCATCTTTGCTCCGATAAATATAATTGAGAACTTGCCGTCTTTATTTATCAAGTTGAGGTTAAGATGGATAAAGTTGACTTAGGTTATACATCTCAATTTTTTATTGCAGAAAAAAGTAAGAAGAAGGGCAAGAAGAAATCGATCGGCGAAATGCAGTTGACGACGAAGTGCGAGATCGAACCCTCCAACGAGGAAGTCAAGCTTGAATGCAAAGACTGGCCTCTGTTGTTTAAGGTGGTTTGCTTTATCTAAGTTTTTTGTGAACGATGCAGTTTTGCAACAGCTATGTGATGCGACAGATAAAACTGATTAAAAGATTTTTTGCTTCTCTATTGCAGAATTTCGATAAAATGCTGACGCGTACAAAGCATTTTACTCCATTAACAAGTGGCTCTACTCCACTAAATCGCAACATAACAGAGTATATAAAGTCAGGTTGCATCAATTTAGACAAGCCGTGCAATCCATCGTCGCATGAGGTGGTGGCTTGGATAAAGAGGATTCTGAAAGTGGAGAAGACCGGTCACTCTGGCACATTGGATCCCAAGGTATCAGGATGCTTGATAGTCTGCATAGACAAAGCTACGAGACTGGCCAAGTCGCAGCAATCAGCTGGAAAGGAGTACCTTGCTGTGTTTAAGCTTCATTCTGCTCCAGAAAGTATCCAGAAGGTATATGCACATTACGGGAAGATAACTACATATAATTGTGGATAAAAAAGTAAATAAACATTTATATGCAAGTGATGGAAAAATTAAAAGAGTCAACTGGGATTTAAACTCAAAATCCTCTGTTCTCACATCTAGCACTAATTATTTCATTGCTCTAAACATCTTACATAATCAAGTAAATTAATATAATATTGTAAATAAGTATATGCATATAAATATAAGTATTTATACAAATAAACATAATATGTGGATAATCTGAGGTGACAGGAATCGGGAATTGAATTTTAATCTCTTATTTTAATAACTAATTATTTTATTATTTATGCAGCATAGTGTTCTTAAAATTTTTTGGAGATCCTGGAGAAAAAATACATTTTTTTTGTTTTTATCTGATTGAGTAAAATAGAATCTTTATTCCTTTAGTATTACAACAGCGAAGAAGGGGATTTTTACTTGACTGTATTTTTTCAGATTTTTTTTATAAGATAATGTGTCATTTTATTATTCTCTATGTTAATGACTTTAAAGACTTTCACATTTAAAGAAAGGCTTTAATAAAGTTTTCTATCATTATCACAATCATATTTTTATTTTAAATTAAAAAACAGATATTTTCTTCAATTTAATTTTCCAGAGAATAAAAAATATTAATACTTAATTATAGTAATTTTTTCGTATTTTTCTAAAAGAAAATGGAAACATTTTTTTCTTCAATTTTATTTTTCTGGAAAATTGAATACGTTATTCTCATACCTCCTAAATACAAAATTGATAAGAATTATTGTTAGATAATCAAAAATATCAGTATTTATTTATTCTCTGTTATATAGAAAATGTCATTGTGTATCAATATTTTACACAATATTTTGTATATTAATGTCATTCTAAGCCGCTTATTAATAATTTAGGTAAATCAAGCGTTGGAGAAGTTGCGCGGTGCTCTCTTTCAAAGGCCACCGCTGATATCGGCAGTCAAAAGGCAGCTTCGCGTCAGAACAGTTTACGACAGTTGGTTCTGCGATTACGATTCGGAACGTAATATGGGAGTGTTCCGCGTTAGTTGCGAAGCTGGCTCTTACATCAGAACTATGTGTGTCCATCTCGGGCTTTTCTTAGGCACTGGTTGTCACATGCAGGAACTTCGAAGAAGTCGTTCCGGCGTTCAATCTGAGAATGATGGTATGGTTACCATGCACGATATTCTCGACGCCCAATGGCTATACGAGAATCATGGAGACGAGTCGTATCTGAGAAGAGTTATAAAACCGTTAGAAGCACTACTAGTAAATCATAAGAGGATTATCATAAAAGATAGTGCTGTATGTATTTGACTTTTTGTTATTTCTTGGACTGATAAAAAAATGAGTATTGTTATTTAACATTATGTTGCTTGAATTTATTAGGTAAATGCTATTTGTTATGGAGCTAAAATAATGTTGCCAGGCGTCTTAATGTATGACCAAGGAATAGAATTGAATGAGGAAATTGTAATTGTGACTACTAAAGGCGAAGCTGTAGCACTTGGTAAATATAATGTTTTTGAAATAACAATGTTGCACATATTCTCTAATTTCTTGCATTAACCACTCAAAGATGTTTAACCACTCGAAGATGTTTAACTTCATGTTTAACTTTTATATATTTTTATATGTATTTTTATATTTATTCTTTTAAACATACCTACCTTGTGTTATATATCTGCAAATATAACTTATTTATTTGTATTTCTCTTGTTTATATATTAGCTGTAGCATTAATGTCTTCTCCCACTATGGCTACATGTGATCATGGAGTAGTCGCGAAACTCAAAAGGGTAATCATGGAAAGAGATTCGTATCCAAGGAAGTGGGGCTTGGGACCTAAAGCATCGCAAAAGAAACGTATGATAATAGAAGGAACGTTAGATAAACATGGAAAACCAAATGAAAACACACCTGCTGAATGGTTGCATGGTTACAAAGACTATACTGCAACGTCATCGACGGCAGCATCAACGGCAACATCAACAGCAACGGCATCAATAATAACGGCAAGTCAATTAGTCTAATAATTTTTAATAGTTTATTTTTATATACAAATGTATGTATGTGTGTGTGTGTGTGTGTGTGTGTATGAAAGATTATATTTATAAGATATTTTTAACAAATATAGACGGAAAATAATGGTGACATACCAGTTAGTAAGAAGAGGAAGAGAGAAGAAGAGGCGAGTGTACAAGAAGAAGACGCAGTCGTAGTGAAAGAAACGGCAGAAAATTTAGAAACATTGAAAGATAAGAAAAAGAAAAAAGAAAAGAAGAAAAAAAAGGAAAAACATGAACGCACGGAAGGCGAAGAATCCGTAGTAGTAGAAGAAGTTGTTAGTGAAGTAATATTGATCCTAATCCTAATAATTAAATTTATAATGTGCAAATTTATGTTGCAATATTACTATAAGATACTTATGTGTGTTATAGGGATCTGTGGGAAAGGAAGAAAAAAGAAAGAAGAAAAAGAAAAAGAAGGACAAAGAGAAGGATCAAGAACCTATGTCGAGTTAGATGTTTGATGTTTAACAAAAAGATAATTTTTAGATTAAACTGTTACATAATAAAGTGTACAGTTATTTTTTTATTGAATTATATATCTTAGATTATATACTAAGAGAATGTTCGATTTTTAAGTCCTATTATACAATATTGTCTTGACTTTAAAGTTTGTATTCCTAGAATACAAGATATATCCGCGAGATTCTTTTATGTGTTTCCTAATGTTTCTCTTATGTTGTATTTTACGTATATCTTTTATCATGTACATCTTTTTTCTCTTAAATGCGAATAATGAACTTTAATAATATTCTAGATTGTATTCCGAATTTTTGTAAGATTAAGTGAAAAAGAATTTATTGTACATATATTTTTTTATGGCAGACAGGAAATCGTATATATTTATATCGCTAATGCATTTTTTTATGTTTCTTTTGCAATATATGAAACTATATAAATCGTGGACATGATATAAATAATAAATTATAGATTATAATTACAGGTGTCTTAGCATCAATAATAATAATAATTGCATAATAAGTTAAATATTAGACCATGTATAATTGATTAACGCGAATTTATATTTTGCGAACCATATCACTATATTGTATTCATTCCAAATATCAGTAATATCCCAAAATATTAAGTCTGGTTTTTATTTGTTACGTCAAAACATTGTTTAATATTTAGTTTGATAATTTTCAAATTTATAAAGGCAATATTTTTCAATAAAAATTGTAATGCGGATAATTATTCGCGTCATGCTTGTAGTTGTATACACAAAAGGGGGGAAAATGTTAATTTCTATTTCTAGATTTCTATTTTAAAAAGATGTATATTTCCTTTAAATATCATATTGCGTGTGTATCAGAAAACATTTATTTGAATACAACTGTATCGAGCATAGCTCCTAAGCACTGAACAATATTTGTAGCCATTAGCGTGTCGACTTTCTCTTCCAAATGCCGTTTCGGATCTTGCTTGCCCACATTTTTTATCGCTAATTGTTCGGGTGTCATCTTTTCCTCCTCCTCCAAGGCCTGCAAAAATAAAATTCTTTTTTTATTATTATAATAAAGGATATTTAATATGCATTGTATATACCATATAAATGGTATATACAAAGTTTTAAAATTGCGTCTGCCGCGCATTGTTTCACCTTGTTATAGTTCTTCGCGAGTTCAAGCATCTCGGAAACGATATTCTCATTGAGTCGACTGTGCTCCGAGTATTCGGCAAGGGTAAGACCGTCCATCCAGGTTTTCTTATGCAGGTTGAGCAACATTTTCTGCTCCAATTCGTTCTTGCGATAATTAATACTAATACTATAATAATGCCGATTCAACCCGTGTATCAACGCTTGAACAGATGGTTTTTGTAGGTGACCTAGATTCGATGTCGTTTGCCTGGGTTCTTGTCCCAAAACCTGCAATCAATGAGGTCAATGAAATCGCACATGAGTTTCACACACACGTACATTATACTCACCATCATGTTTGGATTGATTAGTCTAAATGCATCAATAACAACTTTTCCCTTCACCGATTGTATAGGATCAATGACAACGGCCACCGCTCTTTCGCTGAGAGCCTCGAAAGACTGTTGAGTGTTGATATCCACTCCAGACAGCCAGCAGCCGAATCCTGGATGAGAATGGTACCAGCCAACCACCATTTCCGGTCGGCCAGTCTGTTTCAGCATGTCTAACATCTTTGCCTGGAACACTGGATCTACTGCTTCTACACTGACACCCTGAGGGAAGACATAAGAAGACAAACAGCATAGTATAAGCATACTTCATCTCAATCTCCTCATTTGTATCTTAAAGCATTTACCGTTCCCGTTTGTGGCATAGCAAAGACGTCGATAACGCGTACGGTGTAATCGTCAACGAATTCACCCAGCATCAAACCCATCACTTCCATCGGTACTCCAGCACGACCGTGCTTGAGCATTTTTAAAAGAGCCAAGGATGATATGTACACCTGTAAGGAGACGAGAGAAATAAGATGACATAAAAGCGAAGTGAAGACAACACAACACAAAAAAGGATTTGAGAGACGCCGATACCTGTTCAGCTGTGTCCACAACAGGTGCGTCGGAAGGAGGTGGCCCTTGATTTAGGCCTGGCATCCCACCGCCCAGTCGCAACAGCCTGTCCATCCTGACGTATTACACTTAACAAGTTCTACACTCTGCAAATATTAAAAAAATATTATATTATGACAAATAAAGACATTATAAAGCTATCGAAGATCCAGGATGTCTTCGCGTATTATACGTTTAGAGGTTAAGAAAAGAACGCTATGTGAGATTTCAGATTACTCCTCGCCGAACCGCGGAGCAAAAGTGACGCGCAGTTTTTATCAAATCAGGATATAAACTATTCTTACGTTTATTCGTCCTCAGCAACGGAATTTCCTCGTCGTGATAGATCGAACGAGCATTCCTCCCTCGGAGTCACCGTTGACAAGTATCAAACAGTCTCAAATGTGCACAATCACGAGCGCGGTCTACTGGTTGGTCCAATGTTGGATGAATAGTGACGGGACGAGGGACGAGGGGACTGTCAAACTACTGTAGGTCTGTTCTTTTTAATTGAACTTCTTGCTTTCTTCCTCCTTTCGGAGTTGAGTAATAATTAATTATATATATATTTTTTTAAACTAAATTAAATCACTTCTGCATTCTATATTTGTTTACGCCTAATGAATGATAAAGATAGAATAATACCATATATGCAAGAGTGATTTGGATTGCAGTTTTAATAAATTAATTTAGTTACGTTAAAATTAAATTAAGTTTTAAAAAATTTAAAAAAATAATATTTATTAAATTTATAATTGTTTACAATTAGATATTATTTTAAATAACAAAATGATTAAACAATATAAATCATTAAATAAATTTAATACATATTTTATTTATATAATAAATCAAGTTTATATAAAATATAATAAATCAAGTTTATATAAAAAAAGATTTTTATACGGAATTGTATTTTTAAAAATTTATTTCTTTTTTATTTATTCTAAATTTTTTACTTAGAAAAATGTCCCGTCTAAACACAATCGAGTTTGCCGTGATAATCACGTGGTCCAATGCACATTGACGCACATGTGATCGGTGTGATGGTGATGGAAACAGATAGCAGATAGGAGGTAAGAAAGGAAGTTGGAAGGATCTCTACCATCCCTCCATTGCCATCAGCTCCGAAAGTGCTGAAAACTTCAAAAGCATGAAGGAAGAGTACTCGGTGCTTTCGCCTAAGTTTGGCGGGGGCCCACAGGGACTGGGTAAACTTTTTCTTTCGACGTGCGCTTTTCATAACATCACGAAATGACGAAATGACTTTGTCGCCGGTATCAAGGATTATCTCGGTAGCAGGTTATATTTTTAATATCTCGATAGAGTTGAGCGTGACCGACGACACAATTTACGTTCCGTTGAAAAATCCGCTGACACTAAGAAACCAATATTGCTCATTCAGCAATTTGCGTGTCTGGTTTCACAATCCTCTCTCAAATTTCGTGTGTTTACTTCAGGTGACCCGAACGACAGAAGCTTGAGGAAGGTGGAAAAAGATGTGATGGTACCCAAGTTGATACGTGAGAGAACCAAGTCTGAAAAGTGCGTCGACGAAGTCAAAGGTAATCTATCTGATTAGCGCTAGTCGAAACGACATGGTAAACGTGATAATCCTCTCTTCCACAGAATTCCACGACTGTTGTCTTAAAAGTGGCATACTGCATGTTGTAAAATGTCGAAGAGAGAATGATAAGATGCAGGAGTGCATGAAGAAGTGGTTTTACAATGAGGACTTTATTAAAGAATGTACAGAACAATATCTGGATGAGAGGAGTGAATTCAGAAGGACTGGAATTTCCAAAAAACAAAAGAATCTTAGAATACAAAGCTCGATGTGAATGTACAAATAACATCTGGACATGGAATGTTAGGATTGTTTGTGTATTTTTCCACCTAGCTTTTTAAACACCTGTGATTGATACCACTGACAGTTCTATCAGTAAAAAAACTTTCAGAATTACATAGAGATGAGCTATTGAAAGTTAAAGTTGAATCGATTAAATTTTAATTCCTGTATCATGCTGAATGGCGAAACTTTCACCATTTAGTTTTGATTCCTAGAAAGTACCGCTTTTTGCTGCTTGTATTTGTAAAGTAACGTTTTATGTATGTGTCATTAAAGCCTCACAATAAGAACACTGTTCAGTATCAACGAGTTCACGATATAAATGTCTAAATTGTGACGCTTTGTAGGAGACTTATAGTAGAATAAAGAAAAGAAGAAGAGAGAAAATAATATAGACATTTGATTGTCACAGAACATGTTACTGACATATGTTGTTTTGAATAAAAACCTACTTAAAAAATCTGCAGTTATGTTAGAATTTCTAGAATCTCATAGCTTCTTAACTACTGGATCTGAATCGCCTATTTCTCAAATATCGACCTGTATCTCTGATACAGATTCAAATTATCAAATAAATTTTGGTAATATCTATATTTATTTTAATGTTACACTTGTATTTTATTATCGTTTATATAGAATTATTGTTTGATAATCGAGAAGAGAGTTGTACAGTTAGAAATCTTATCGTATATACAGACGAGTTTTTTAATTCACCGATTCATCTGTAAAAGAAGCATTTGCGCAATTAATCAATCTATAAATTACAAAAAACTATATATCTTCACTTTTATAAATTCAGCCAATCGAAAATTTAAATTAATTGTTGATCTGGTCGACATCAATCTGGATTTGATCTTAAAGCATATAAGTAAATCCAGCTGCGAAATGTTCTTACAAGCCGCAAGAACGAGAACTGCACCCGGGACCGCGAGAGAGATCTAAAATAAGAAGAGAGTGGAAGGGGAGTATCTCATTTAAAGGGCGCTCGCAGTTCATCCCGTCGTAATCTACACGTTATCTCGTTATCTTCGTGTCGCGTGGTCCACGTGGAGGTTGCAGATTCGCTTCACGGGGCGGCCGCCGAACGTCCGTCGCGCGTTCCTCGTCCGCGCGTCTTATCGGTGGGTGGTGCGTTGTCCTCCCATAGTTCCCAAGTGCCCATACCCATACGAGCGCGGAAGGTGGGGGTGCGTGCCGCGTAAGTACAGAGATCGCCGTTCCTGCTGACTTGCTGATGTGGAAGAAGCCGTGGGGGTCGTGGAAGGAGAGGTCCGTCGTTCCTCCATTTCGGCGCGAGAGAGACGCCTCGTAGACTTGTCGTCGTCGTCGCGCCGCCTCCTCGATCGCGCTTTTATTCTCCTTTTTCCTGTTTCGGAACTCCGTGGAATGCGAGCACCCATGTTACTCCAAATCCTCATCGGATTCTCCGTCCTAGCGACGGCGATTCCGAAGCAGGCGATTCCGGACGGCGAGCATCGCGTTTTAAATCAGGTTAGAGAGAGAGAAAAGAGAAGTTAAAGCTCAGTTTTTAAAATCTCGTTTTCGGTGACAGAAAATTGGATTTGCATTGGTAGATAACGTGACACTGCTGTTATTAAGGTCATAAGAAATAAAGAAAAACTAGTAGATTTGCTCGAAGAAGTAAATTTGAAGATCTATGAAATGCGTTACGTTTCTAGGATGCGGGCAGTAAGGATCACTATGTTCACTCCCAACACAATCCGGCCTACGATCACGAGGCCTTTCTCGGGGAGGAATCCAAGACCTTCGATCAGCTCACGCCCGAGGAGAGCACCAGACGGCTGGGGATAATCGTCGATAAGATCGACAAGGACAGCGATGGTTACGTGACGCAGGAAGAGCTCAAGGATTGGATAATGTATACGCAGCAGCGCTACATCAGGGACGATGTGGAGCGTCAGTGGAGGTCTCACAATCCGACGGGCAAGGAAAAGCTCTCCTGGCTGGAGTACAAGGATATGGTTTATGGCGACATGGAGGAACATGAGGCGGAAAAACGGGAGAGCGGCAAAAGGATGGACGAGACGGCCTCGTATCTTCAGATGTACAAAAGGGATCGTCGGAGGTGGACTACCGCGGATCTAGACGGCGACGACGCCCTGACGAAGGAGGAATTCACCGCCTTCCTCCACGCAGAGGACGCGGAGCATATGAAGGACGTGATAGTGCTGGAAACCATGGAGGATATCGACAAGGACGAAGACGGAAAAATATCTCTCGCAGAATATATCGGTAGGTGGGAATTGCCAAAAGGCAGCTTGAATGGATTCTCTCTTGCTCTTGTCGTTATATAGAAAAAATAATAGATTTTAACTAACAAAAAATAGACTACAATTAGTTGATAAGCTGAAATATATTGTAGATTTACATAAGAAAAGTTAACAAAAATTAAATTACTTTTTAAACAAATAAGAGAAAATTATGTGCAAATTATACATAATACTCAAACGTAATAATAAAACAAAATCTATAAAATTTTTTAATTTTTGGCAATACTTTACACGTGATGCATCCTTGATTTGCCTACAGGTGATATGTACAGGGGTGAGGAAGGTGAAGAGGAACCAGAATGGGTGAAGAATGAGAAAGAACAGTTTTCCTTGTACAGAGACAAAGATGGAGACGGATTCTTAAATGCCGATGAGGTAATTAGTCATTTCTTATATTGTTTGTTGAGTAAAAATATTATGCTAATAAAATTAACTTGAATTCCAAAATAGGTGAAAACGTGGATTATTCCCGCGGAATTCGATCACGCCGAGGCGGAGTCGAGGCACTTGATTTACGAAGCAGACACGGACGCGGATCACAAGCTGACGAAAAACGAAATCTTGGAGAAATACGATATCTTCGTCGGATCTCAGGCAACGGACTTTGGCGAGGCGATAACGAGACACGATGAGTTTTAACTAGGTGCAATCTCATAAGAGAAAGAAAATCATTAACGAACAAATTACTTATAATACTTAAGTCTACTTAAAATCTAGTTTATTTACGAAGAAAAATATTTATCTATTTGCCCTACAGATATCTGTATCACAACTAAATCACTAATTTACTATCTTAGGAATCAAGATGATGACGACAATGTATATTAGTGTGTAGGCGTAACACCTAATTCATACTGTCGCCATCATTTTCTTAACTTCCAAAATGGTAAATTGATGATCTAATTGTAGATCTAGTTTATCTGTGATTTGCCCTAATAAGTACATGTGTTTTATATATCGTGGATGTTCGCATAATTGATATTATAGAAAGAGAGAATGCATGAAGTGCTATATCTGCCAAAAATTGTGAAGCTTGATTTTAGCTGTTGTTACAATAAAATTTTTATATTGTCATCTCTCCATTATTCTCTTCTGACACTTTGAGAGAAGCGTTAACTCTTCTTATAGTTTCACGGCATTATAATATATAAATAGAATGTGGTCACAAAGGATTAATTCTGAATTGAAATTGATCCGAAGCAAAATGTAAAGTATATTAATAATCAAAACAGTAAAACTACAAATAAACAAGCGCATATAATTTACAAAAAGCAAAGCTAAATAGATTTAGCATTTTTATATAATTTATACTATTTAATATTTTTATACTATCTGTTTATCATACTGTTGATAAAGATTGTCGTATACAAGACATTGGTCATTGATCACAATCGATCTTATCAGATAAGCTTCCTATCTCATAGCAACGTGAGTAATGTCTCTGATACAGTTGCACGAATTAGTTCTCAAACATGAAAGGGGTTCATTTGGCTGTACTTTTAACAATTTGCATGCACGTGTTCTTAGGTAAGTATAATTTATTTCTCTTTACACAACATTATACGTTTCGATAATGTCTTACAAATACCGCACGCTAAGAATATAAGTACTGTAACTCCATGTAGTTTTTTCAGGCCGTCGATATTAGCGATATAACTTTCGTTTAATACTTTTATCGGAACAGCCCATTGGAAAATGTTTACACCACTGTCAATTTTTTATTCGACATTCAGCCAATATAAGATCGCAGAAAACACCTATCCGCGTACATATATGCACATATGTAGCATTTAAGACAATTTCGCATTGTATAAGTGTGTCGCATATAATCATACATACATTAGACATACAAATTATATATAAAAATACAGAGATATAGATCTGACTTAGTCTGTATCACATCGTGAATGAGAAAGCTGATTCCGCGAGTTAGAACGCGATACTTATATATAAAGAAATGACGCGAAGCTACTTGATATAGCCTCTTAATTCATATTTGTTCGACACAATTTGTAGTCTATTTTTTCTTTATTAAAATCCATCAATTTGTATGTAGTGACAGGTATCGAAGGACCGCAATGCTTTCATTTTACATGGCCAGGTACACAAATTCAGGATAAAAATGAGTTAAACTGCACAGAATTTACTCCTTGTATAGAGCCATTGTATATTAGTAAGTGTGTAATGTTCATATGCACTTCGTGTACTTAATGTGTTTTATTCTTAGCTACTATAAATTCAACTGTTTGTATTTCTTTAAACAGTATTTCTTCGTAATATTTTTAGAAGATACAGAGCCAAATACAAATGAAATATGGGACGAGAAAGTGATTAAAAAAAATGATTTCACGTATATTAAACGGATGGACCGTGGTAACGTTTGTGTAAAATTCACATACATATATAATAAAGCAGGTAAATATACTCCACAGTAACAAAATATAATTCACTCGGATTTTATAATTAAAGTTTTACGTAGAACATAAATAAACATATTATATTTGCAGTTGTAAACGTTAGTTATTTCAGTGGGAAAATCACAGAAGATCGAACGCCGATCACATCAGGCTGTTATGTTCAATATGTATGTATCACATAAACAATTTGTAATTAACTTTATTAATTTGTAATTAACTTAATATTTTTCTTTATGATTACAATTCAGCATTTGAATAAACAACAAAGTACAGATATAATGATATTTGAAATATGCTTCTAGATTGATGGATATAGTATCGAAGTATGCGCCTGTAACTCTCAAGACAGAACTAAACCCTGTAACTCGACAATTAGAAATACATATTCAGCACTAATTGTTTCTGTAGTTGCGGCTGTTACATTGCTTACGTATGAAATCTTCAATACTCCCTAATACTCGGCTCATTTGATCTCTTTGATATGAATGAAATTGTACAAATTATATATATATATAATATATAATTTAATATTTATTACAATTTATGTGCAATTATATCAATAATATATATCTTTTTACAATTTTGTAGAGCGCGTAATATATATTTAAATTATATACAGACAAATAAATCTTGAACCTTGCAATACATAATGCGATTGAAAAATAAATACTCATGTCTATGGAGATACGAGGAAAAAGATAACATAAACTCTGAAATAACAATAACACATATATAACAAAATTGACTAAGAATAGTTCTCAATATTATATTCAATTAAAATATATAATGTTTCTTCAGAAGAAAAAATATTTTCATCATTTCATCATATTCAAATAATACTTGGACCTTAATATATATTATTATGGAAGTATTACAAATTATAAATTCCGTACGTCATCTTACATTAAAAAAAAAAATCCGTTAATTAAAGGATACAATAAAGTTACGTATGGCATTCTAGCAGCGTAGAAAAAATTCAGGCTTATTCGCACATCTGAAGCAACGAATTAATTGTAACGTCTTTCTTGCCTTGATTGGCATCATACACCGATTTGATGACTTCTTTGTCAACATTCGGAAACATTTCTGCAATCTGCAAAGTACAGCGTTACAGAATTACGTATACATCAAGGAAAAGGATATCGGACGAAATTGTAGACGAAACGCATATATCAAGTACCTGTTTCAATTCGGCTTCAGCATTTGGCAAAGAACTCGGTGCAACCGTTGGTGTAGCGATAGGCTGAGGTGCTGTATAAACATTTACTGGGGCGTATGGCACACGACCGAACATTGTTCCAGACGGGACCATCATTATCGAAGACGAACCCATGTACGGATGATACTTGGTCTATTAAAAACATGTTCAAATGAAAACAAAAAAAAGTATTAAAAATTGCATTAATATTCTGCATTCTATTGAACTATTATAATTTTAAAATTAATAATATATCAAAGAATAATATAATCATTATATTTACCGTATAACTGAAAACTAAATTAATCATGCCCTCCTGATTCTCTCCTTGCTTCCCACTGAGCATGTACCAATCCTCGTGTGTCTCCCCCTTTTGAATGACCTGTGGTGGAATCTCTATGTGACCCCATGCAATTAATTCATCCATTACGAAAGAACACTCGTCGTAAATTTCTACGTATATCTGGGTAACTCCAGGTGGAAGGTTGCTGCCACATAATAATAATAAATGTTATAACAGACGCACGTGTATATATATATGTGTGCGTGAGTGTGTGTGTGTGTGTGTGTGTGTGTGTGTGTGTGTGTGTGTGTGTGTGTGTGTATGTGTGTATATTTGAATAAAATTATGTATTCTCACCACTGAATTACTTTATTCCAATGTGGATTTTTTCCACCATTTGAGTCTGTATGCGTCTCAAAAACTGAATGCCCTACTCGTATCCTTGCATAGGGGTCCATTCTTGTCATTCCATAATTTTTTACTAATTTGGCCTGGAAAAAGCAGCCTGTTGTAGCACAAGCAGGTGCAATTTGTTGCATCATATTAACAATTTTTTAATGGAAGATACCTGAGAAATTGTTATGCTAAGTCTACCCACTCGAGGATCGTGAACCATCGACATACTCTGCATCTGCTGCTGGAGGGCCAGTGCAGCTTGCTGATCCGCAGCTTCCTGTTGCAACTGCGCATTGCGTTCATCTATTCTCAGAAAACTGTCCGGCAGTGGTCCCACAAAAGCCTGAATACATCGGATTAAGATTTGTTAGATTTAAAATTTAATATGAATAACGTAACCCAAATTTAATTATAAACGGATATTTAATTTTTAAAGGGCTTACAAACGCAAAGAATGAGAACAACAAAATGACACATAATAAAAGACATTATCTTGAACAATGTCATATATCTAATCAATTACAACATTATATTTGTTGTCCACTTAAAAGATCATTTAAATAAGCTTAATTGATTTTAACCTCGATATATTAAACTTAATTTACTCTACAAGATTTAATAATTTAACAACATCATAAATCTATAATAGCATCAAAACATTGTCATAACGATACCATTAATATAACGTCGAAACATCGTTGTGTATACTTAAATGAGATTTAAAAAAAAAAGAGAATTTTCAAGGTTGACTCACAGCAACATAGAATTATTAAATACGTAAATTAGAAACGCATCGACGGACCCAGAATCGATTTGACTTTTCCAGAAACGAAATACTCTCGTGTAGGGCTTCCCCGAAGAGCTTATCTCGCGTCAAACTTCGAGTGACACAGCCTGCGTGACACAGCGTACGTACCCGCTTCTTCCACTCCTCGTGCAAAGGCCTGTCCGTGTCCATAATAGAGAGAATTAAAAAAAAAAGAAAAAAGAAGAGGATATTGTCCGCTAAGAGGAAAGGACGTCTCGATCGTGCTGTCGACGCTCCGCATGCAGTGGCCGGGGTTCCTCCCGTGGGGTTCACGCTCCGAAACCTGTCAAATACGTCAAATCACGCGAGCGTGCATCGCGCTCCGGCTGTTTACCGATCGACTGCGCAGACACAGGGAGATGAGGTCGAGCGCGAGGCGGCGCGATTGGTCGTCACTTGTGTCAACATGTGGCGCACTTATTAACGCGCCTTCGTCCCGTCCCCATCCTACCAATCCAATCCGACCGTGTGTGATATCCAATTCACTCGCTCTATTTATTCGCCCATCTAACTGTCTCGCGTACGTCTGTGACGCAAAAAAAAATATTGGGGGTATCGAAACGTGCCGTCGATAATACGGCGTTCTGCAATTTTTTTACAGGAGAGTGTTGTTCGTGTGTTTACGTATGACTCGTAAGATTGTTGATGTTTTTACATCATGAATTATGTGCCGAGATCATACGTTTTTCGCTGCGATACGGTTGCAATTGCGTTTGCGTGCGAGCGGTAGATAAATTTTTGACGGGCATTATGACATGACGCGCGCGTGTCAAGTCGAGTTATGGAGTAAATATGTCAAATTTGTGAATAGTCCCCATATACTATCGACATATATAAATTTTTAACGTTTTAAAAAATGGCCCACGTCAATCAAGGCCAGGGAATCGGGGAGTCCGCGGACTTTTTGACGAAGTTTCACAATATTTCGAACAAACTGAAAAAGTAAGCAGTCTTTATAATTAAAGCAGTTTTTCTTAATGATGACCTTCTTTCTTATGTTTTGATTCTTTTAGACGATTCCTAAGGAAGCCAAACGTCGCGGAGGCATGCGATCAATTTAGTGAGTTTTTAATTTAGTGTTAAATAAATAAAACATGTAATGCAATACTTTGAAAAAGGTACACTAATCAATTTCATTCTTGTAAGTTTCTTAATTTTTATACTACAATACATGATCATTTTATTTCACCTATTTCTTTTACACTATTTTCTTTACTCAATGAAATTGATCAGTTTGACTTTAAAAGGATTATACAATCATAGTCTATGTAATAATTTGACTCTTATTATATATGAAAAAAGAAAAATATGAAAAACACTCGATTTTTTAGGTGCCTTAGCTACTGAATGTGAACAGAAGGAATTATGGCAGTACGCAGGCTTGTGCTGGTTGGCAGCTGCAAGATGCCAAGGAACCTTGGAAAATGCCTCCTTGGAAATAAATCTTTTAGTAAAAGCAGGAAGGCAATTCCTTACAGCTGAGAAGAAAGATAACGATATAGGATGTCCCTCTGTAGGCCAAGAGAACATACAGGTGCAATATAACATTTATGATAGAAAAGGAGTTGAAAGGAAAAAGATTAAATATAGTTGACCTATATTTCAGGCGGCTGTGAGTTGTTTTGGTCATTCCATGGCTAGATGCAGCAATCAACCAGGATTCAACACAATTTCCGCGGGTTTGTCTGTAGAGTTGGCACTTGCATTAGGCCCAGGTCCTGCTGGTGTCCAACAGCTGCGCAAAGCAATCGATATCTTCCCTACGTCGAAAGCTATCAATACCTTAGTGTCCTTTCACATAAGACAAGGTTGGTACACTTCTCTTCTATGTCTTACAAATAATATATATTTTTACGATTATTTTCAATCGATAGTAATATTAAGTATTTCATATAATTTTATGCTTACAGAAGATTACGTAGCTGCACTACAAATACTTAATGAATTTGTAGAATTTGTAGAAGCATGTGTCGTGGCTGGTGCCAGAGGAAATTACAACGCTATCTTACATAGGTATCTTATCATGATATAAAAACATAATGTACTTGTTATTCATCTTATACATCCGTTTTAAAGTCAGTTGCATATCAGTTATACAGAAAATATTCTTAAAAAAATAGCAATCAAAATACAATCATTTGTTAGTTTATAAATAGAGAGTTAAGAGTGAGCCTTTGTTTTCTTTATTCTGGTTTCATGATTATAATTGCTTGTAAAATTATTGCATATTAAATTGTAATATATCTTTCTCTGACACAGTACATTTAATAATCAAAAATATATAAAATTTGTAATTAGGTGCGAAGTGACGCGAGTACTTTTGTTGCTGATTCTTCAGCCGTCACCCCAGAGATTGACACCATCTCTCGCCCAAGTTCTCGAAAAGTACGCGTGGGCGGAAGAAAATATGAACAACGGTATATATTTTTATTTTTAATATAACAAACATATTCGAAGTTATTAGAACAAGTGCTTTCCTCTTGCAGGTCTTAATATGAGCGAGGATGAATTGTTATTGCTGCAATCCCTAGTATTGGCATGCCAATCTCACGATCATCAAGCAGTGTTGGAACTCGAAAGCGAACTGTATCCTTACTTCGATATGGAGCAAAAGGAACTGTTGCATAAATTGATACAAGTAGTCTCGACGCAGTAAATATATACAATAGCGCTATGAAAATGATATTTCATTGCATACGATATTTTTTTCCCCGACTTGTCATTCGCTGTTCGGATTCCTTACGGGTTCACACGGCCTCGTGTTTTGGTTCATCGAAATCGAAAATCGGGGCACATTCCTCGAGGAAGGAAGGAACGCTCCTCGAGTCGGCCGGTTGTTTTTCTCTCATTTTGCGCGATTACATTATTAGTCTCCTCGAAACAGGTTTCTGCGACCAAAGGCTGAGCCGTTGCTCAATCGAAGTGCCGAAGATGAGCAATGTTTTTACTAGTAGTGGTTGTGTTGTGTAAGTGGCAAATGCACGACGATGAGATTCGTCCCGCTTCTCGTGATTTCGTTCGTGTGCGATGTGAAAGTAGCAGAGGAGGAGGAGGAGAAAGAGGAACTCTTTAAATGAGAATCGTAGAATGGCCGGTTGGAGTAGAGCGAGGCAAGGCTGGCAGGAAGGGCATGGTGTGCGTGCCGGTATGGCATCGCGGAGGAGGGGATGTCTCGCGCGTCCCACTGTACTAAAGTCCTTCGCTCCTCTACAACTACTATTCGAGGCAGAGTCGCCAGTCAGTGTCAGTCATCACGCGAAAGTGTTCTTAGAATCGATCGAAACTGATCGCGTTCTCGTCGCTGAATTATCTCTAATATTCGATCCTGCGCTGAGGTAACGATCTCTTTATTCCGTTACACGATATTTTTAAATCTCTCTCTCTCTCTCTCTCTCTGGTTTCGTGGCAAAAGCGAATTACATATATATTGTAATTAAAAATCCGCTGAACGATAAAGAGACCCAGGAGCGATGCGTCAGCTTCATTCTAGATTGGAATGACAGGAAGTCTCTTCGAGAGCGAACAATCTCTCGTAATTTGATGAGAAAAATTGAGCTCAAGGATTAATTTCTATAAAGGTCAAGGTTTGTAGAAAGAGACTCTTGAGTATTCGCAAGTCGCGTTGCTGTTGCATGAATACATTCTAAATGAAACGGTGATTAATCAGGCGTAAGTAGATAGTTAAGTCAGCCTTGATTTATTTATGATCTATTATCATCAATAAATTATCTATATTACTATTAATAAACTTTATTTAAATAGTAAACATTACAATCTATAGAGAACAATTTGTTTGCATATAAATATAAATCTCTCGAATTTATATTCAGAATCATTTCTAAAGGCCGAAAAGCATTGTAACTAGCATACGATTTCGAGTACCGTTAAGTATGACTTCACGCGAGTTAGGCGATAGGTTTAATGAATTAGAAAAATTTCTAAACATCACAATTATGCTCGAAAATATATTTTTCGATTATATTAACTGTGATTATGTGCATGTTGTTCGGACTTAAAAATTATATGACGAGATATTCAAAGTTTAAATATTTAAACTCAATTTTTTAAATTAATTTATGTTTTACTATAATAATCTAATTATATTTTTTATTATACTATGTTAATATTAGATATATATTTTTTATATACTTATACGCGTATATGTACTTCTTTTTTACTTCGGTGCGAGGTTACTGCGTTCCCGCTGCAATGATTTACCACGTGTTTCGGCGACCTTGAACTCTCTTTGCTCACTTGAACGAAGGTGAATGCCCTAAGCACCTGCACTCTTCGGTTTACAAGCGTACGTCCCTATGAAGAAGTCTTGTCCGCATATACCTAGAGTTTGAATTAAGAGTTCATCTACTCGAGATTCAATTGCAGGAAACTGATAAATATTAAAATCGTGTTAAAATAAAATTAGGATCGAGTAAGCAAGCATAAATCCTACGATATAATTTGTTGTGCAATTGTTCTTATAATGGAAAGATCTTATAAGAAAATTTGATTAATTTTTTACTTAAAAAAAAAAAAATACATTTGTCTCTTGCAATTTACACAAAAAAAATTTATGTTTTAATATTCTACAAATAAATCAATAATTGTTTTAATTGCGTTAAAAATATCTGCATCTTTTTCGTACGATACGAAGGAGAATCTCGATGAAAAGATTCGTAAATCAAAAATTGAATTCTCTCCTCCAATCGAGATGACGGGAAGCTGGAAGACCATTTTCGTAACTGGGGGCGCCGGTTATATTGGCAGTCACTGCATTGTCGAGCTCCTGGAGTGCGGCTATGACGTGGTTGCTATAGACAATTTCGCGAACAGCGTGACGGAAACCGACGGCGAATCTGCTGCGCTCAAACGAGTCGAGCAAATAACAGGAAAGGAAGTCACATTTTACAACTGCGATTTGCTCGATAAAGAGAAGCTCGAGACCGTCTTCAATCAGGTACATTTGTTAATGACTACATTATACATATTATTTATCATGATTATTCTATTATATAATATGTAGTATAAAGTTCAAAATGTTGAAAGAGCTGAAAAGAGCAGTTTTTTCCGAACTTAAAAAAAGAATAAAATTGGTCACTTTCAGCATAAAATAGATTGCGTAATACATTTCGCGGCTATTAAAGCCGTTGGCGAGTCGATGCAAGTTCCGCTTCATTATTACCGAAATAACATAATAGGAGCTATTAATCTACTCGAGGTAAGAAGATTATATTATACACGCGTACGCTCTCTTCTGTAACTACAATCATTTCCACAATTCGTCATCTCCTTTACAGGTGATGAAAGCAGCCGGCTGCTTTCAACTTGTATTCAGTAGCTCTTGCACAGTTTATGGCGAGCCTACAGAATTACCTATCACAGAAGAACATGAAACCGGCAATATTACCAACGTTTATGGTCGCACTAAGTACTTTATCGAGGAAATGCTCAAGGATATCTCCAGAGCTGAAAAGGTGCACATAGAAAATTTTAAATTTATACAAAATTATAATTAGCGATTGAAAATTTACTTACATAAAATAACAGTTTCCTTGTATCCTTGTATATATATTTTAGATTAAAAAACCATATCACTTCTATTTTTGACTTTCTTTTTGAGGGAGAAATTATGTTATTTGCATTCTAGTTTCTATATTTTTTCTAGTTCTTTAATTAAAGATTTCTTTTGTTTAATACAGAGTTGGAACATTGTATCCTTAAGATACTTCAATCCAGTAGGTGCTCACCCATCGGGATTGATTGGCGAGGATCCGACGAAACCATTTACAAATTTGATGCCGTATATCGCTCAAGTTGCATTGAGGCACAAGCCGGAGTTGATCATATTCGGTGGTGATTATCCTACGGAAGACGGCACAGGTGAACAGACAAATATGAATATTAATATCAAATAATGAAATTGAAAGAACGCTTTACACTTTTATCGCCACATC
>NC_050470.1:31917745-31943572 GCF_013373865.1 Monomorium pharaonis | reverse complement strand
GTCACGTAACTGTTTTATTGGGGTGTGTCCTTCTGTGTTTCTTGTTGGAAAATGCCCAGAATTTGTAGCTCAAATCTATGCCGATCAAATAATTTTTTTACGCTTTTAATTGTAATTTGACGAATATAATCTTATTCTTCAATCTATTTCGAACCCGGGAATACCATTTATTCATGAATAAGGATAAACGAATAACTCTACATTATCGACTGCTGGAGTTGTCTGTTTTACCGACAAAAAGACAGTAATTTTTGTTTTGCAATATACAGGGTGAGTTTTAATGGCTGTCACAACTTTTTACCATGAGAGATGGAATTACCAACTGCAATCTTAGAGTGCGTTCGGAGAGACGCTATTAGCGCTACCAGCATCAGTCCATCTTCATTACTCATTAAAAGTAGAACAAGGATAAACTGATGCTGATAGCGCTAATAGCGTCTCCCCGAACGCACCTTTAATACACACATGTACGGCATTTACACATGCATATGTCGTACATGTGTGTACTAAGATTGCAGTCGATAATTCCATCTCTCATGGTAAAAAGTTGGGACAGCCATTAAAACTCACACCCTGTATATCTTTTTATTTCTTTTATAGATTTGGAAATCCTTCTCCAGAATAAAAGAATACGCATTGCTACCAGTCTGTGGAGTGGAGTTTCTACCAAAAACGGAAAATTATAAATTTGCTGTCACATTAACAATCTTCGTTTAATATAAACCCAGTAAACACAGTAATATAGTAGCAGTGTAACAGCAATGTAACCGAATATAACAGGTTACGTTACTCTAAAATTACACATAACTTACATGTAAGTTACAATTTCCGACTCAGCAATATAACATGTTATCTAACCGTCACACAAGAGTTACAAAGAAAAATAAAATAAAATAAAAATTTCATTTTTTTTAAATTATTTTTATCAACAGCACATACTAAATTTAGGATAAATTTTTATTAATTAATTAAATTTAAATTATGTTATTTTTTATTTTATTCTTACTTGCCGCTGCTAGGTTTGAACCCGGGACCTTAGGATGACGAACCTTGTACTCTACCTGTTATGCCAAATTGACTCATCGATACTTGTTATTGTCTACATATACCTATATGTTATAAACTGACGCAACTATATTATTTTTTATAAAAGCAATTCAATTTTGCAAAACATATTAAAAATAAATAGCATTAATTTATTTACTTCCCAGTGAACACAGTAATATAGCAGCAGTGTAACAGCAATGTAACCAAATATAACAGGTTACGTTACTCTGAAATTACACGTAACTTACATGTAAGTTACAATTTCCGACTCAGCAATATAACATGTTATAATTACATGTTATCTAACCGTTACACAACAGTTACAAAAAAAATAAAATAAAAATTTCATTTTTAAAAAATTATTTTTATCAACAGCACATACTAAATTTAGGATAAATTTTTATTAATTACTTAAATTTAAATTATGTTATTTTTTATTTTATTCTTACTTGCCGCTGCTAGATTTGAACCCGGGACCTTAGGATTACGAACCTTGTACTCTACCTGCTACGCCAATTTGACTCATCGATATGGGTACTTGTTATTGTCTACATATACCTATATGTAAACTGACGAGACTATATTATTTTTTATAAAAGCAATTAAATTTTGCAAAACATATAAAAAATAAATAGCATTAATTTATTTACTTATTAATTTCATTGTTAAATTTATCTTTTTCCATAACCTTAATAATTTAATGGAAATTGCGATCTATTTAGCACTAATCTTTGAAGCGTTCAAATGATTAATTAGATGGTTAACTATATAGATCATAATTCTAAAAAAAATTGAATAGTATACATTTATTATTCTGTTTTTGTTCAGCACATGATGAATTTAGATTTTGTGCATTTTTTGTGCGCAGTAATTGTAGACAAACCGTTATTTTTGAAAACATTATCTTTATAATAATTTTTTTTATTATCAAATAGATCTGTCATTCAGGATGTTATAATGTTGTCTGATTTCTGAGTCAACTACGACGCATCGTTCCGTAATAACATTGATACGAACGTGTTATGTTACGATTATACATTTTTGTTGGATAACTGTAACGCCAAAACGATGTATAACAATACTATAACAATAACTATATCACTTGTGTATAACAAATATTACGTAACAGGTTATTTCCATGTCATATAGCACCTACATATCACAAGAATAACAATGTTAAATTACATCTAACTCCCATGTTATATTGCTGCTATAAAATGTGTTCACTGGGAAAGATCTACAGTTTGTACTTACGAAATTTGTATTCACAGATTAGTAGACGACGAGAACAGTGTCGAGTTTTGAAAATTATATTTTAGTGCCTAATTGAGACAAAATTTCAAAACGAAAATTTAGGTTATATACGTGTAAAAAGTCGATAAGTAGAGCAATAAAAAAAATTTTGTTTCCGATATAAAGTCCAATTCACAGATGGATATTAATATGTATACTTTAATTCTATAAAAAAATTTCCAAATCTATAAAAGAAATATATACGAAATCTCATAAATGACAAAGTGACAGAGTTACCGACATATTTTTTGCAAACTTGGATCTTCAAATTGGAATAACAAAATGCAAAATTGTTTTACACGATTAAAGTACACACAAACATGAAGGGGGCGACGTACGATTTGTTCTGATAAATTAAAAAAAATTGTTATTTATTAGTCACCTAATGACAATATATTTGCTTTATCCAAAAAATCTACAGTTTATATGTATAAAATAGTTCCGTTGCCTTCTTAGAAAAAACTTTCAGAAACAATATCGAGCAATTAGAAATAAGATGAAAAATCTAGAAAAAAAGACTCGCATTCCGTAAATTGGAAAAAAAAACGAAAATTTAGGTCATATGCGCGTAAAAAGTCGATACAGTCGGACCTCTCATTTAGCATAACCACGGGACCAAATATAATAAATGGGAAGTTCATGTTAGCGCCGCCCAAAACAGGGCCGTACGTATATGTCGTGTGGAGGTTAGAAAAATGTGGAGGTTAGAATATGGTTCTTGCATTGGCAAGTACGTATGTACGGACCTGATGCAGACGACTGCGCATCGTGTACGCGCAGCGACTGTGATCACGTGATATACTAAAACGGAGGTTTTTGGTATGCTAAATGGAAGGTTATGCTAAATGGGAGATCTGACTGTAAGTAGAGCAATATTAAAAAAATTTTTTCGTTTTTAATATAAAATTTAATTCATAGATTGATATTAACCCAGACAGCACATGTAGATTATGAGAACGATAATAGGATATTGCGAAAGTATATTGCAATATTCGTATAATATTAGAGATACGTCTGTGATATGGCGAGTATATACTCATAACGTACTATGTCCGCGTTGCCTTATCCCATAGAATTTCGCTGGCAGTTTATGAGAATATACCGAATATATCTTAAGAATGTTATACGTATGTCTAAAGTATATCTTCAGTATATTCACAATATGTCTACAGTATGTTCACATTATATAGGCTCATGCATAATGAGAGGAATAAGGAACAAGGAATTAAACATACAGAATTAGCAAGAAGAAATAAGAAGAGGAATTAATCATTTTGCACATCAGGAAGCTATCGCGAGAAATGAAGCGTAATATCTGTTGAATACGCTGGGGTGCTTTGGGAAATTATGCTCAGATAATTGTAGGTTATAACCTAAATAATATATGTATATATACAATATATATATATTATTATAGTTTACGTTACTATATTATATCTTATGTACATACCAGAGTTATCTGGGCGTAATTCCTGAGAAAACCATGTTGTCCGTGAGTTCGTGTTCGCACGTTCACACCCTACACTTCACCACGTGTCTGCATCACACGGCAGACGAAAATGCGTAACGTTACAGATCATAGATAGCGTTGACATGATTCACTTTCGATATTACGTGGATATTTTGGAAATATGTGATAGATATACATGAGATATATCATAGGATATTTTACGGATGTTTTGAGTATATTAGATATAATCTCAGTATATTCGGTAGGAGTTGCGAAGTTCAGTCGCTATATTCTAAGTTTATCTTGAGGATATATCAAAATGACATTCTACTGAGACGTTATATGAATGTTTTACGTATATTCGGTATGATCACAGTACATTACGTATGAGAGTATAATATTCGTACGATATCTGGTGCTGTCTGGGAATGTGTACTTTAATTCTAGAAAAGAATTTCTAAATCTATATAAAAAATACATATAAAATCTTATTAATAATGTGCACGAATGATTACATTATCGACCTCGATTAAATTTCAAAGGCACTCCAAGATTTCCTTAAAAGGCTGCTGGAGTTATATGTTGTTATTATTGAAGTGTATTATTATCATACGTGTATTATTACACACACATTTACACGCATGTTGTATTAATATATTTTACATAGCTTATAATTAATTATTAGATATAAAAATATATATAAAGCTTTAAATTATTATACTTACTTGAACATTCAAGGAATAATTGCTACAATGATTAAGATATGCCTCTTCATAAATATATGGCGTTAGAATATTTATATATTATTATATGTATAGTCAATAGCTCCAATAACTTTTGAAAATAACTGTGCAGCTAGTTCAGATGGGAGCGTCCCAGATGCGCACAGTAATAAACGGACACAGCAGGCTGAGTAAAACGAACACAGTAACAAACGGACACAGACCAAACGGATACAGTAATAAACGGACACAGTAACAAATGGACACAGTAACAAACGGACACAGACCAAATGCGCACAGAGCGAAACGGACACAGTGCGAAACGGACACAGTAACAAACGGACACAGACCAAATGCGCACAGAGCGAAACGGACACAGTGCGAAACGGACACAGACCAAATGCGCACGGACCAAATGCACACGGACCAAATGCGCACACTGCACATGCGCACACTGCACGTGCGCACGGACCAAATGCAATTCATGTACATTGCAAGCAGAGTAAAGTCCACATAGGTCAGCGACTTGGACGGGGTGGGTGCGGGAGGGGGGCCGAAGGCCCTCCTTGCACCCTCCCGTGTGTGTGTGTGTGTGTGTATGTGTGTGTGTGTGTGTGTGTGTGTGTGCGTGCAAAGCATTCACTGCATCACATGGGTTTGCGACTTTCCGTGTATGCATTTGGTCTGTGCGCATGTGCAGTGTGCGCATTTGGTCTGTGTCCGTTTCGCACTGTGTCCGTTTCGCTCTGTGCGCATTTGGTCTGTGTCCGTTTCGCACTGTGTCCGTTTCGCTTTGTGCGCATTTGGTCTGTGTCCGTTTGTTACTGTGTCCGTTTATTACTGTGTTCGTTTGGTCTGTGTCCATTTGTTACTGTGTCCGTTTCACTCAGCTTGCTGTGTCCGTTTATTACTGTGCGCATCTGGGACTCACTCAATAAGACAGTATCTAAGAATAACACTTATCCTATGCGACGGGAACTTGACGGCGATCCGATGGCTATCTGAAGGAAGGAAGAAAGCCGACGGTAGCGATCCAACCTTGCTTCTTGACGGGTTAAAGGAGCTGGTGACCAATCGACGGCCGAATTGCAGTAACAACGAAAAGGTTCGAATATACGTTTGATGTAAATTCCATTTCCGATACTAGACTCTCCAGTCACAACTTAACCTTGCGACCGTCTATCCAGGGCGCCCAGCAACCCGGGTCATCCATGGCGGCACAGAGGCACAACGGAATAGCAGCAAAAGTGTACACGATGACGAAGGCGGAAAAGCGTATTATTGAAGGAAAAAGTGTGATCAGCATTGTCTTGGAGCGTGCAAAGGACCACACCAGCCTGGAGGGTCAACAGCAGCAGCCAGCCTGACCAGTGTAACGCGCCTGATCCCGCGAAATCGAATTATTACAAGTTTTTGTTTCGTTCGATACTTATATAGCTTAAGTTTATTTTCATGAAAGGCGCGCATATTCTATTTTATGTTTCTAATAAATCTAAACAGTTTATAATTCTAAAGTTCCTTTTTGCATTTGCATGCATTTTATGTTATAACCTATTAAATAAATATTATAAAAATAATATACTTACCCATGATAGTTATACTCACCTTAGTTATCATAATCCTTATAGTTATTATTATCGTAGTAATATGTTTACCAGTATTCGCGTAACAGCATTAATCAAGCTATCTCTTTATAGTTTTTGTTTCGTGCGACACAGCAATGTTAAAGTTAGAAGCACAGCTCGTGTGCTACAATTATTTTTTATTAAACGTTATTATTTTGAGGCTGAACGCGACATTCCTAATTTCGTATGCCTATTGTATGCATTTTATTGTATCATGGCTTTAATAAGCCTTCTAACATGTAAATTTGTCATAAGTAGCGATTGCACTTTAAGTGCAATCCAATGCGCATTCTGCACTTTTAAGTGCAATCTTCAGAAAAACGTTATAAGTCTCCAGGAATTCTCGAGTACACGTCAAGGCAATCCGTGGAGACAAAGGAGACCACCCCATTGGCTGTTCACAGCGGAGAGGGGATGGAAAGACATCCAGTGGTCTGTTCTTTTTCGGTGCACTGCTGCACTGGTGCAGTAAGTTAGAATGAGAAAAAATATATTTATCTTACTTTAACTTGTTGCACCAGTGTAGCAGTACAGCTAAAAAGAACAGCCCTCAGCATCGCGCGGCAGCGCCGGCCTGGAGGGAGAAACCGACGCGATCCCAGCGGCAGCGCGCGCAAGCAAGAGCGCGATTGGCGGAAGACGCGAAGGAAGAGAAAGCCCGTGCGAGCGAGTATATAAGGCTGCGTTACAAACTCCCGAGAGCTTTCGCGCGCTGAATATTCTAGTGTAAACACTTCGGAAAGTCTAAGTACGAGATTTCGCGCGTCAATCGAGTTCCCGCCGAATGCGAGTAGGCGTGCTCGGAGAGCAAGAGTTCCACGGTGAAATAGATACGTGTGACCGCGTTACAAGTGCGCGTATCAGGGCTGAATGCGAGTAAGCCTGCGTGTAAATCGAATAGTATTAACTCGATTACACGATTGTGATAAAGCGGCGCGTTCGGGAGATGTGAACAGAGACCCGCTCGATGAAATCGAGATACGTTGACACGACTGGGATAAAGCGACGCGTACGGGTTTTTGTTATATACTTTGACCAAGTTAAATAAACTTACCTGTTTGTTATTGTTAAACAAAAACTCAAAGTGTTCAGTTTCTCACTTACCTGATTTCCAACCTGCGTAATGTCCAGTCTACAATGAGTCGTTGGTCGTAAGAAATTTAACCAATTATGTTCGGTTATTCTTCTCTAAGATCAACTGTGATTGGTTAAATTTCTTACGACCAACGACCAACGACTCATTGTAGACTGGGCATAACTGTTTCTGAGATCGAGGGAATCCTGGTGACCTGAAAAGAAGAATGTTAATAAAATACGAGATCGCGGATAAACCTAAATATTAAAATCATACTTACCTGGCGAAGTTCCCGTGGGACGACGGTGATCCTGAAGACGATCCTGAGACGACGGTGACACCTGAAATAAAAGAAACAAACGATTAGCAATAAAATCGAGTTAAAGGGTTACACCAACCTAGCGGGAAAAAAAATTCGATTTTTTTTTTATTACATTTTCGTGAAGTTTCAAGTTTCGAGAATATATCCTGAAAGTTTTATGTTGATATCTGAAAAAATGCCGGAATTACAGAGAGTTGAGTAAAACGGGATCGAGCGTTCGAATGCTCGAATTGGAGCAATATCAACATAAATCGCCACTGGACGATGATGTGATTAAAGCTATTCGTCCAATATTTGAAAACAACTTTCTAGTGATAATTTACTGGAGAAATGCGTCGGTGGATTTACGCAAAACGTTAACAAAAGTTTGAACAATCTGATTTGGCGCATAGCGCCAAAAGTGCAGCACAGCGGTGCACACGTTGTGCAAATTGCTGCCAATATTGCTGCATACACATTTAATGAAGATGCTGCCGCATATTTATTAATGATAATAAAAGAATAGTGCTGCATATTGCGAAAATCAAGACCGAGCGCGCATCGATGTGGCCGAAGTACGAGCGCAGAAGGCGACGCGCGAAGAAAGGATTGCTCGCCGTCAACAGAAGTCTTCACAGAGCGCTGCTGTTATTAATGTGGAAGGAATCTCATATGGCCCCAGAATTGCCAACTAGAGGTAAAGTGCAAAATTCGGCTAATAACAATAGTAGAACTAAACTTGAAACTTTAAACGCGTTTTTCTCAAAACATGGTTTTCAAAGTCGATGACTACCAGATCTCAAAAACTAATCGATGGATCGTTTTCAAATTTTTACACAATACTCTCAGAAACATTCTTTTGTCGGTGACGATCTAGTTTTTTTTATCGATCTTCATTAAAAATTAAAAAAATAAAAAACAAAAATTTTTCGTTTTTTTTTAAATTTTAACTTCAACTCATCGCCATTTTGTAACAAACGATAAAATCGACAATCGGCGATCGTCACCGACAAACCACTACTGTTAATTTAAAAACACTATTTTGTTTTTTTGTTTCAGATGGATCGTTTAGACGGGACAGTAATCACCGCAAAATGCGTTTTTCCAAACCTCAATGTGTGTCAGTGGCCATATTTCTGCTTTCCGTCGCCATTGTTTAATAAAAAATTTTTTTATATTGTCGAAACATAAGTCAATAATCACCCAAAATTTCATTTAATTCCCACTACCCGTTTAGAAGGAATAAAATATCAAAATTAGGCCTGTTTTTCGACCGTCTAGGTTGGTGTAACCCCTTAAATGTCGAGTGTTGTGACAATCCAAGTGAGGGTGATTCGTTTAATGGCAGCAGCCCTTCCGACGGATACCACATCGACGAGCGTTCCGGCGTTCCTGAGCAGAGCGACGATCCCGGAAGGCAGTCCCTTGCCTCTTGGTGGGCATAAAGAAGCTGGCGACTGTGGAAACCTGCAACAAAAGGTTTGTGAGTCTTTCTCTGTCCGAACTCGTGAGTCACGTCAATCGATTCTCCGGTCACAACCTAACCTAAATCTATTTATTTTAATAATAATAATAATAATAAAGGGGATAGTCCTTAAACAAGGTCCTACCTCTGGTATTTAGACCAAGTCCATTGTGCCTCCCCGTTTATCAGCGATCTTTATAGGGGCCCCGCTTTTTTCCATAAGCAGAGCAAGTTCTCCACAGGTAGCTGTCCCATCCAATCTGGTTCCAGAATGTCTGATCCCAGTAGATGTGTCCTTAGTCCGATCAGTGCCAGACAGTACTTAAGGATGTGAAGACTAGTTTCCTCTTTTTCAACCTGCAATCGGGCAAATCACTACGTTTCAATTTATAAAGATGATAATTAAGGGGGAGTAGTTCACTTGGACAGTACAATTAAACACAGTGCAAATGGACACAAAATAATGTACACGTTTCAAATTGACACGGTTCGACACAGGAATTTTAGACACAGTAATTTTGTACACAGGAAAAATTAATTCTGGACAAATTACAATTTGGACACGATAAAAATGTACACCGTGCAATTGGACACGTAAAATTTGTACACCGCAAAGTTGTACACCGCAAACTTGTACATCGCAAAGTTGTACACCACAAAGCTTTGCGTGGAAAGTCGGTTAGTTGCCCTTTTCGGCCAGATTTTAGAGGCAACACCTACCGTTCCCCCATTACCGCTCGCGATCTTGACGGCCGAGTCGCCGCGCTGATCGCATGCAAACGCCTCAAGCGCGTTGCGATAAAGTATACTGAAGGTTGTACTTAAAATATTTCTTTTGTTAAATAATTTTTATTTTTATTAAATAATTGAATATTAATAATTTTATTATTAATATATGTTATGTATATAAAATTATTTTACATATATAAAATATGTTATCATAATATATTTTTGATGAAATATAATTACAATTTTAATAATAGCTTTCCACATCATCCGTGAAGTACTATTGTTTTATACGTTTTTTAAAATAGTAATTTCCCCACTAGGCCGTACCACGGGTGATGTGGAAAGCTATTGTCAAAATTGTAATTATATTTTATCAAAAATATATTATGATAACATATTTTATATATGTAAAATAGTTATATATACATAACATATATTATTAATAAAATTAATAATATTTAATTATTTAATAAAAATAAAAAATTTTTAACGAGAAAAATATTTTAAATACGACCCTCCGGTATACTTCTTTATAGGGACACGCCTGAAGCGTTCACGTGCGTTTGGTGGCTCGGCCGTCAACGAGCGATAGTGAGGAAACAGTAAGCGTCGTTTTTGAAATCTGTTCGAAAAGAGCAACTAACGTTGAGCACTGCTCTAGTATCTAGTACATCAGCTGCTGGTTTTGGAGCCAACTTTTAATTTTTCTCCCGCCTAGACAGAAGAAGACAAAGAAAGCCCCAACCGTCGATTCCGGTTCTAGGAACCTTGTTCCTATCGTTTCCTTGACAAGTAGATCAGCTGTTTTGTTGCCCTTTATCCCCGAATGCCATAACCGCTTAGAAAATACGCTACGATTTTCCAGATGGAGATAGTAACAATTATAAGGTATACCCAGAACCTATTGAAATTCGATAAGGTAGAAAAGCGCATCAAGGTAGGAGCGTCATTTTTTGGACATTTGCTTATAATTTCCATATTTTTTAATGGAATGGCTTCAAATTTGACGTAAATGATGTACGATACTGTATTTTTAGTATATAAAATCAAAATTAATATATAATATTTTTTTAAACAAAAAACGAAAATTGAAATCAATTTATTTTTTAATTACGGCCTTGAGTTAATAAGATACACATGAGTGAGACCAAAATTTGATTAAATTTGCATTAAATGTTGTTTCTGGACAAAGTGAGGAGAGCGTAGCGCTTTTCAGATACTCTGTAACTACAGACAAGTGTGCGAAACAGACAAGTTTTCATCTAATCTCTCAATATTACTTCGTTGAACAGAGTATAAAGTGTTAAGGAGTGAGATATTTCTGTTTTATATGCATCTGCAAAAGCGAGAGAAACACAAAACAGAATATATCTTAATCTATGTGTACTCGAGACCTCTATTCGAATAAAGATAAAAGCTCGATCTACATATATATATATATATATATATATATATATATATATATATATATATTGTATATGTAGTTGCATGTTGCAAGTTGCGTAATTTTTTTTAAAACAAATATGTATTTTTATATACTAATTGATTCCTCTCATTATCCAGTGCATAAAAGCATTAAGGGGTTACACCAACCTAGACGGTCGAAAAACAGGCCTAACTTTGATATTTTATTCCTCCTAAACGGGTAGTGGGAATTAAATGAAATTTTGGGTGATTATTGACTTATGTTTCAACAATATAAAAAAAATTTTTTTATTAAACAATGGCGACGGAAAGCAGAAATATGGCCGCCGACACACATTGAGGTTTGGAAAAACGCATTTTGCGGTGACCACTGTCCCGTCTAAACGATCCATCTGAAACAAAAAAACAAAATGGTGTTTTTAAGTTAACAGTAGTGGTTTGTCGGTGACGATCGCCGATTGTCGATTTTATCGTTTGTTACAAAATGGCGATGAGTTGAAGTTAAAATTTAAAAAAAAACGAAAAATTTTTGTCCTTTTCATTTTTTTATTTTTTAATGAAGACCGATTTAAAAAAAAAGAGATCGTCACCGACAAAAGAATGTTTCTGAGAGTATTGTGTAAAAATTTGAAAACGATCCATCCATTAGTTTTTGAGATCTGGTGGTCACCGACTTTGAAAACCATGTTTTGAGAAAAACGCGTTTAAAGTTTCAAGTTTAGTTCTACTATTGTTAATAGCCGAATTTTGCACTTTACCTCTAGTCGACAATTCTGGGGCCATATGAGATTCCTTCCACATCAATAACAGCAGTGCTTTGTGAAGACTTTTGTTGACAGCGAGCAATCTTTTCTTCGCGCGTCGCCTTCTGCGCTCGTACTTCGGCCACATTGATGCGCGCTCGGTCTTGATTTTCGCAATATGCAGCACAATTCTTTTATTATCATTAATAAATATGCGGCAGCATCTTCATTAAATGTGTATGCAGCAATATTGGCAGCAATTTGCACAACGTGTGCACCGCTGTGCTGCACTTTTGGCGCTATGCGCCAAATCAGATTGTTCAAACTTTCGTTAACGTTTTGCGTAAATCCACCGACGCATTTCTCCAGTAAATTATCACTAGAAAGTTGTTTTCAAATATTGGACGAATGGCTTTAATCACATCATCGTCCAGTGGCGATTTATGTTGATATTGCTCCAATTCGAGCACTCGAACGCTCGATCCCGTTTTACTCAACTCTCTGTAATTCCGGCATTTTTTCAGATATCAACATAAAACTTTCAGGATATATTCTCGAAACTTGAAGCTTCAAGAAAATGTAATAAAAAAAAAATCGAATTTTTTTTTCCGCTAGGTTGGTGTAACCCCTTAAGGTACAGTTATCAAAATTCAATAGTTTACGAGGTATTTTATATTTTATGTCGAAAAATGACAGAATAAAGTAGAAAATATTTCGTAAATTATTGATTTTTCGACCATTCTACCTTAATAGTTTTATACGTAAAATAATTGTTATATTATGTAAAAAAAGTGTATAATTCTATTAAAACATAGAAATAACCTCTATATAACTTTAAAAATTGAGTTTTTTTAAAAAATAATTTTACCATTATGTGTCTCCCTTCTGACCATACAATTTTTGTTTGAAACATTTTTCACGAAAATGTATGTTTTCCGAAATATTAAAGGTAGAGATACTGTAACAGAGATTCGCCAATGCGTTAACGATTTCTGATTGGCTCCCGTCGCTTGGGGTATAACCGGAAGTATGAGAGAGAAAGATAGATATAACTGACAGAGAAAGCCTAGCCGATCTAACCTGTCACCTGTCACCTGTCAAAAGAAAACAGAGTAAACCGCCATCAAAAACGTCATATCCGATATCCGGTTTTACCCCAAGACGGCACATTGGCGAATCTCTGTTATGGTATCTCTAATTAAAGGGTCCCACGACTTTTTATACACCGTGTATATTGTAAATAGGCACTTATAGGCACCTGATCTTTACGTATTTACATAATCTTAGGTATACACTTTTGTAAAATGTAAGGTGTGAAATTAACAGATACTGACATTTTTTTATAACCCTTAATAAATGCCATATCCATATGATTAAAATGTCCAATAAAGAAAAATGATATATAAAGATAAAAAAATGAATATCTGTATAAAATTGTGCAAGATAATAATTCCAGATAGCCACATGTATGTATGAGCACAAATTGTTTTCGTGTTGCTAATAAAGATGTTAGCATCTTGCTACGCATTTACGTCGTCCCTTGTGCTGTTATTTGCTAGCATTCGACACTGATCTTTAGTAATGCTAGTATAATGTTTAAAACGTGCAAAGAATTTTATTTCCGACACCGAATGCTAGCAAACAATAGCACAAGGGACGACATAAATGCATAGCAAGATGCTAATATCTTTATTATATCAACTGGCTATCTGGGAACTTTACATAGTAATACAAAGTTGATATTATAATTTATTTTAAAAAAGAAACATATTTGTATAAGTGTCTTAGAATTGAATCGGATGGCGCATTATGGTACAATTACGTAAACGTAATGTCAAATAATTTTATTTCGACAGACTGTAGATTTTTATCTGTTAACTACGATGCAATTTACAATATAGGAATGAAAAATAGAAGTATTCTACTAAACAATTTAGATGATAACGTATTAAAATTCACACTTTCATTTTTTAATACTTATGTCCCGCAATTTACATTATTCACCCCACTGTGTGACAGCCAGATCTTTACGACATAAGTCCTAGTAAGTTTTTTTTGGATCCCTCACTCTCATTACTTTTGCTTGAGCCTTGGCTAACCTGAAGGTGATCTGTCTGTGATACAACGAGGGCTCATCGGAGACCCTCCATGTGGTCACCTCCTGCGTTAAATGCCTAGAATAGACGGTTAGGTCCAGTAACTCCCTTCTAGCCGTAGTGACAAAGATAGGTTTATTACCTTTATTGAAAATTTTTAAGTCAATGGACACCAGAAACTCCAATAGCTTTACCTCTTTTATTTGTGTTTGTACTCTCCCATACCATGTAATGCGCATTTTCATCACGTCCCAGAATGATGGGAAGTTGTTCTCTCTGACAAAATTCCACCAAGAGAACTACTGGATTCGATAGCAGTAAGTTCTCTTTATGCGAGAAGTAGTCCGACGCCACCAAATTTCTTCTGGTTCCGGTCCCACCGATGACCTTGATCACAATCGCTACTAAGTTCCTTGAATGAGAGCGCCCCAATTGCTCATGTCCCAATTGACCACAACTTTTCTAATCGGCGGTCCAACAGAAAAATTTTAATCATTCATTGCTGCAAACGGTTGTGGTCAATTGCAACGTGGTTAATCGGGGCGCTTTCCTTTGAACAGAGATTCGGCAGCAGTTGGGTTTCTAATCTCTTATATAACTGCAGCCCTGGATCGTTCTTCACGCGAAGGCCTAACGTTGGGAGCGGTGCACTTGCACACGGTTCAAATGGACACGGTGCATTTGGACACGGTGCTTTTGGACACAATATCTTGCGCACGGTTTAAATGGCCACGGTGCATTTGCACACTGTGTATTTGAACACAAAAGAAATTTTATTAAAAATGTACACCCCCAGACAGCACATGTAGATTATGAGAACGATAATAGGATATTGCGAAAGTATATTGCAATATTCGTATAATATTAGAGATACGTCTGTGATATGGCGAGTATATACTCATAACGTACTATGTCCGCGTTGCCTTATCCCATAGAATTTCGCTGGCAGTTTATGAGAATATACCGAATATATCTTAAGAATGTTATACGTATGTCTAAAGTATATCTTCAGTATATTCACAATATGTCTACAGTATGTTCACATTATATAGGCTCATGCATAATGAGAGGAATAAGGAACAAGGAATTAAACATACAGAATTAGCAAGAAGAAATAAGAAGAGGAATTAATCATTTTGCACATCAGGAAGCTATCGCGAGAAATGAAGCGTAATATCTGTTGAATACGCTGGGGTGCTTTGGGAAATTATGCTCAGATAATTGTAGGTTATAACCTAAATAATATATGTATATATACAATATATATATATTATTATAGTTTACGTTACTATATTATATCTTATGTACATACCAGAGTTATCTGGGCGTAATTCCTGAGAAAACCACGTTGTCCGTGAGTTCGTGTTCGCACGTTCACACCCTACACTTCACCACGTGTCTGCATCACACGGCAGACGAAAATGCGTAACGTTACAGATCATAGATAGCGTTGACATGATTCACTTTCGATATTACGTGGATATTTTGGAAATATGTGATAGATATACATGAGATATATCATAGGATATTTTACGGATGTTTTGAGTATATTAGATATAATCTCAGTATATTCGGTAGGAGTTGCGAAGTTCAGTCGCTATATTCTAAGTTTATCTTGAGGATATATCAAAATGACATTCTACTGAGACGTTATATGAATGTTTTACGTATATTCGGTATGATCACAGTACATTACGTATGAGAGTATAATATTCGTACGATATCTGGTGCTGTCTGGGCCAGTTATATGCACACGTAAAATTTGACTGCCGGATATTTGCACACGAAAAAATGCCCATCGTTTACTTGGACACGTAAAAGTTGCACACCATTCATTTGCACACCGCTCACTTGCACACCGTTTACTTGCCCACTATTCATTTGCACATCAAGAAATGCGCACCGATCATTTACACACGGAAAGATGCGCACTGATCATTTGCACACGAACAGATGCACACTGATCATTTGCACACGGAAAGATGCGCACTGATTATTAGCACACAGAAAGATGCGCACTGATTATTTGCACACGAAAAGATGCACACCGATCTTTTGCACACCGTTCATTTGGACACGGTGCTTTTGGACACCGTTTATTTGCATATCACTCGGTTGCACACCGTTCAATCAAACGCATATTAAATATTCATACATTATGGCTGCGTTTGCAATGTGTACATGGGTTAGCGACTTAGACGGGATGGATGCGAGAGGAAAGCCAAAGGCACCTTGCACCCCCTACCCCATGTGTGTGTGTGTGTGTGTGTGTGTGTGTGTGTGTGTGTGTGTGTGTGTGTGTGTGTGTGTGTGTGTGTGTGTGTGTGTGTGTGTGTGTGTGTAAAACATTTACTGCTCCACATGGGTTTGCGACTTAAATGGTGTGCAATTGAACGGTATGCAACTGAGCGGTGTGCAAATAAACGGTGTCCAAAAGCACCGTGTCCAAATAAACGGTGTGCAAATGATCAGTGCATCTTTCCGTGTGCAAATGATCGGTGCGCATCTTTCCGTGTGCAAATGATCGGTGCGCATCTTTCAGTGTGCTAATGATGGGTGCGCATTTCTTGGTGTGCAAATGAGTGGTGGGCAAGTGAACGGTGTGCAAGTGAATGGTGCGCAAGTGAGCGGTGTGCAAATGAATGGTGTGCAACTTTTACGTGTCCAAGTGAACGGTGGGCATTTTTTCGTGTGCAAATATTTGGTGGTCAAACTTTACCTGTGCATATAACTGGTATACATTTTTAATAAAATTTCTTTTGTGTTTAAATGCATAGTATGCAAATGCACCGTGTGCAAATGCACCGTGGTCATTTGAACTGTGCGCAAGATATCGTGTCCAAAAGCACCGTGTCCATTTGAATTGTGTCCAAGTGAGTGCCACCCTTCATAATAACGTCAAATTACCTTTGCCGAGTTTCCGCGGAATTTTAATTTGCTTCAGTATAAGTAGATCGTTCAACCAGTTCACGAACCTGTTAGCTTGATTCTCGGCGACTCTGGTGTCCCAATCAATTTTTTCCGCCCATAATTCTTTAAGCAACAGTTTCGGTAATAAAGACGTGGGGCTTGTGAAACTGATAGGATCGAAGATTTTGAGCTGCGGACAAAATTACTCTTTTTGTTATAACGTTCGAACTAATGAAATTCAACACTGTCGGATTGATCGATAGGGTATCTTTTCTTTTATTCCATAGAATTCCGAAGAGAAAGTTTGTTTCATTTTCTAACGAGTCATGTGAACTCTTCCAGCCGCAAAGCTCGAAACAGCCCGCCCTCATAATCGCCGCGGCTTCCGACACGAATGTCTCTTCCTCTTCAAATCTACGCTCGTGACGCAATTGTCGACGTAAAATGATTTTTTCAATTTATCTGCGGATCTACGGTATCTATTTCCATCCTTTAAATATGTCGATAAATGAAGCTCAATAATCGCTGCCAATAAAAAAGGACTACAGGCTAGACCAAAAACTACTCGACAGTGACGCAGGACTACGATCTCTCCGTTCATGATCCAAAAAAAACGCAGATAGTCTTGGTCTATTTTGTTTATAATTATTTGTAAAAACGCTTTTCTTATATCGGATACTATCCCGATTTTCTTTTCTCGAAATTTATTTAAGGCCGACGGTACTAATTCAATTAAATTAGGACTCCTTTCCAAATACTGATTTAAGGACGGATGACCTTTTTTACAAGCCGAAGCGTCAAATACGGGTCTTATTTTTGTCGTACTATTCATCTTCACCACCGACCGATGAGATAAATAATGGCTCTGTTTATCGATTTCCGCGTCGGGCACCCTTTCGATAATTCCTTCCGCCAGCCTTTCCTTGAAAACGTTATCGTATGCTTTGTAACCGTGCTCGCGAGCGACGGCCAACTTCGCCTCCGTCCCTGGTCGCGGCCCTGAGCCGCCCGGGTGTCGGGGCGACCGTTTCTTGCAAGGTTCCTACAAAAATATTCGGTTGGGCGCCAGGTACGTTAAGCGTACCACTCTTCTCGTAATTTGCGGGAGATTGCGCTCAAATTAACTTGTAAGTCGCAAAAAGAATAAGCCTCGTAGGCGACCGGGGCGTTAGCGGCTGCAATAGCCAGCTACTCAGCCCTAAAATAGCAGAAGGGGAGGTTTGGCGCGGGCGGATGGAATCGGGAAGGCGAGAGAACTATTGACACAACGTAAATTTAACAATAAAATTAACAAATGTTTTTAACAGCAAGTGATATTAAATGACAAGGTTTCGTTGAGCGGCAATAGTAATTCGCGCGTGGCACAAGCGGATGACCGCTCGGAATTAAATTTGGCAAACGCGGGACAGATCTAAAACGAGTTATTTTGCGCGGGAATTCTCCGACTTGTCTACGCTTTATCGTGTGCCGTTAGTGGCCGCCAAATTTCCGATAGGATAACAGTGTCGTCAAGGGCGATCGGGACAAACAGTAACTCCGAGCCCACGCGACACGCGACGGACTCGTGCTCTTCCACACGTTACAAAATCTCGCGAATGATATGCGCAATAATTCTTATGAGCTAGCCAACGAGGTGGTACCAAGACAATGCAGAGATGAAATCGAATGAGAGCGCAATTAATAAAGATTCGCGATGCCGACAGATTGAATTAAACTATAATAACAATAAGTTAGAAATGCGCGACAGTTCACAACGCGGTTAATAACTCGCGACACGACTACCGGACGAAAGTACAATTGCCTCGACTACGGATCGGGACGCACACGCAACGCAATAGTAATATAAAACAAACAGCACGGAACGGACTCACGCGGGCGGGCGCGATTGGGCAAGGGAGCAATACTCCAGTAATTTCGCGCTCTTTCGTAATGTTTAGACATTAACATACTAGCGCGATACTAACATTAACGATCAAGACCCGATGGAATTAGAAGGGAGAAACTGTCTCGCCTATTTTGAATTTCCCGGCCGAAATGAGAGGTCTAAAGAGGGCAGCGCCTTTAAATTGGGAACTTGACTTTAGGAGGTTTGCCCTGCGTTCACGATGATGCGCCGAAACCCCCCACTCTCGCTCTGCTCTGCTCTCCTTCGCGACGGCGCGGTGGGGCGGACGCATTGGCTCGGCGGAATGTTCTGGCAGACGCACGTGCGAACGACTCGTACCGGTTTTTCAGTGTATATCGATCAGTTTATCCAAATCTCGGACAGGATAGATAATCTCTGGGAATACGCAGCCTTAAAGAATAACCTGGCAAAGCGCCACGGTGACAGTGGTATTGGGAAGAAGCCTTGCAAAGCGTAACGGCTGTCTTTCACCTGCTCAGAGAAGCCTGGCGAAGCGCTACGGCAACTCTCTCTCTTTCAACCAAGGAGTCATCACGAAGCGTGGTAGTGACTATCGCACTCTAACACACGGGCCTTGCGAAGCGCAAAGGAAATCTATTACTTTTAGTGGGGCCTTCGGAAGTCCAAGGCTGACCGCTGCATCTATCTAGGTTAGAAAAGGTATGATTCTCCACATTCACATAGTAGCGACCAGTTGACGACAACGGGCATGAACGGATACTACAACAAAACCTTTGACGAAATCGCTTAAGAATGACGACATTCAATAATTAGAACGAGAGCACCAAAAGAATACGCAACTTGGGATTATTTAACTCTCTTCAAATTTTAGACTATTATAATTATTTGTCACAATACTTTTATTTCTGTTCTTTCGTGAATCTTTTATGTCGGTTTATTCTTTTTCTCTAATACGTTAGTGTTTTATATTATCATTATTTGTCACAATACTCTTATTTCTGTTCTTTCGTGAATCTTTTATGTTGGTTTATTCTTTTCTCTAATACGTTATTTTTTTATATATATTATAATTATTTGTCATAATACTCTTATTTCTGTTTTGTTTTGAACCGTTCATGATTATCCATTTTAATTAGCACTTAATTTTAATAGTCATCTTTTAGTTTAATATGTTATTTTTAATTATCTGTATTTCAATTAATGCAAGTTCCATTTTATTTTTCTTCTGTTAATTATGTTGAACTTTGTGATTAGTTTCTATAATAAAAAAACTATCTTTGGGATTTAGATTCACTCGCCTTTCCTGCCATCGCATATCATTTCCTCTCAAAACCTAAACCTAAACAGTAACTTTACTCCAGTGCTCGGAACATACGGCAATAAATTCGCGATTTTTCCTGTGACTCGCCCAACCGCGAAATCGGTGCCTTTACAAGATATCGTGACGCTCGTCTCACAAAGTCGCCTCCTCGCCTGCCTTGTCCGGGTCGGGATTGCTTCCGGTTCCTGCGTCCTCTCTCATAAGATATCAAGGTTCGGAATCTGGATTGCATGCACTAATCGAGATAACGTCCGCAGCACGAGTGCGGGATCCTGGATCCTGCGGGGGCTGCTTGGCGACGCGCCCCACCTTGCCTCCGATACGCCGGGCCCTTATTGGCCGCGGTTTTCCGAAATCGATTTTCGCGCAACGCGCGGCGTGCACGCCATCGCTGGCTGATCGATTCAAGCGCGGTAGTCGATACTGTTGGATCCCGTGCACGAAAATTTTGGCGTTTTCCTCTGCGGCAGATTCTTCTCCTTGCCGAGCGCATTCTCCGCTACCAAGGCGTTACCTCCTCCTCGACGAGGGCGTTTACTGATTATAAGCTGTCGCGATCTCCGCCAGAATTTATGTGGGATCGGGTCTGCAGTCGCCCCGTCGGGATGCCGGCTTCGCGCGCCTTTGCTGGATTCTGAAAGCGTGATTCGGCGGCAGTATCGGAATTCTCACAAGATGGAAATTGTAGGCAAGATAAGGGCGGTATTACTTGCGGACCCTCACTTAAAAGGGGTCTCCGTTACTCCCTCGATGTCCGCTTACTCTGCGATCTCCGGGAAGATTCTCCGACGAGACGAGACGTCCAAAAATTACAGGATAAATCGCTGTGGCCACCGATTTCCGCCGCATTCGTGAGGCAACGCTCGCAAAAATCTTAACGATCAATAAACGGACAACACATGGGACGGCACACACACAAAAACACGAGACAACACGCTTTTGCATCCGTTCCCGAGCGGGAGAACGCAAGATGGTAACGCGTAAGGGCCCTTAGGGCCTTGTGACGGATAGCAGCCTGCGGCTGTCACGTCACAGCTTTTAACAAGTTATTTGCAGCAAGCTTGTCAAGGCATTTTTTCAATCTGTTACGCGCGATATCGTAATTGCTAGAAACAGGTACTCAATCCTCTGCCCACGGCAATCTGACCTCGTACCGACCGTCCGTGTTTAGTCTAGCGGTCTCTATTAGAAATTCTCGCGTCCGTTCGTCCCTTACCGCCTTGTCCGTTTTCGCGATTGGATCTGTAATACCGATACTATCCAGACGCCACAAATCGCATAGATTGGCCTCTTGCACAAACATTGTCGTGATTATCATCGCTGCGTCAGTTCTCTCATATTCCTTCGGCAGTTTCCCTATTACAGTCCAGCCTAAATGTATTTCCAGAGCTATTAATCCGTTTTTCATATCATGTTTTCGGTTAGCAACTTGCCAGCCACGTCCGCGCCAATAAGAATCTATAGAATCGCTTTGATTTCCGATATCTGTCAAATTAATATTATTGGTTCGCAATTAATCCACTCAGGAATCACATTTAATGCTCAAGATAGGACCGCAGCTAATGTTCTGATTCATCGCTGAGAAATTACAGGCGTACGAATTATTTAAACTTTTAACGCGTATCTTATACATGTTATGAATTTTCTTTCCTGATTTAATTCCGCCGAAAAGTGCATGCGAAACTTCTATTTCTCCGAGAGAAACATAGCCTAATTCCCGCGCGATGTCAATACGGATATACGAATGTTGTGACGCTATGTCAATAATCGGTCTTACAATTTTTTCTCGCGTCGCAGAGTACAGTTTTATTCGAAGCGTCTGCAAACATCATGTGTCACGTAAAACGAAGCTAAGTTATGTTTGTCAATGGCCTTTTTTTCACTGGTATCGTTTGGTTTATTTACAACATTCTCATTGCGAAATATGCCCGGGCACATTAATAAAACATGTCGTTTCGAACACCAGTCGCATTTCGTCTTGACTCTACATTTTTGTGAGACGTATCCGCGTTTCAGACAATTAAAACAACAGCCCTCTCTTTTAACAGTCTCTCTTTGTTCGTCTAACGTTAGTTTACGCGCGGATTCGCAGCTCTGACTATCGTGACTCGATTTACAAAAAATGCAGTCCGGTTTCTTTGAATCTTTCGCTACTAAAAAAACGCTCGCGCTGGCTGCTTTCTTTGACGGCTCTGTTTTACCTTTCGCCTTCTTCGTTTTTTCCTGGTCCGTCGGTAACCCAAAACCGGTCAACGCCATGTCCATGCGCTCCTCGTTTTCCACTTCCAGCTGTAGGGATTTAAGAAGTTTCTCAAGTCGATCGGTGGTTTCACGCTGTCCGTTGGCCTCCAATACTTCCCCTTGTCCACTGCGTTGCCACGCTCGAAGGACCTCTTCCGGGAGAGACGACTCGACAAGAGGATAAAACATAGCAGCGCATTTATCCGTTGTCACGCCCAGCGTCTCTAATACACGGATGTAACACTCGACTTTATCATAGATGCTTGCGAGAGGTAATTTTTTGTTTCCCCTTACGACGTTTTGCAGCACAAGACTAAGCAGCTTACGTATATAAAATTCTACGATGATGTTATCTCGCCCAAAACGATTCTTCAAACTTGTGATCGCCTTATCGTAATTTTTTCCCGTAGGCGGGAAACTTGTTACAAGCTCGTATGCGCGCGAGTCCGCGACCATCGCCTGCTGCAAGTACTGCATCTTATCTTCGTTATTGATAGACTAAAGACCTATAATAAAAGATTCGCCAAAGGCGAACACAATTTTGATTGGTCACTTGAATCACGTGGTTTATCCGCCATTGCGTACCCACGCTGGGCAAGGAAGAGGGGAGAGTGCTTTGTGCTGAGCAATATAGGTTAAAGGAATGTGTCAGAAATTATAAGGTAATTCAATCTCTGCACTCTCGAGAGTTACTATATTTTGACGATACTCAGGAAGAACAAGAAAAATTAAATTTGCAGCTGCTATATGGTTGCGTAGAACTTGGAGCAGGCTCGCATTGTTTACTTCTACTATCTCCACTACTCCAGATTCCAGCCCCCCAGCCCCCATCCAGTCACCAGTATGGGTACAAGATGGCGCACAAGAGTCACGGTGGGGGGCTATTGGCGCATCTTTGATTATAGGTCTTTATGATAGACTGGTCATCGTTAATTTTCCTGAATTGGCTCCAGAAAGGAAGCCAATCTTTGATATGACCACTAAACTTCGGCAATTCTAGCTTAGGGAATTTCGATGTTTTCATGGCGTTCGGTGACGTCGTTCTTGTTACATGTTCCGTCGGCGTTGTTATCCTCGTTATCTTTAACTTCGCCGTTAAGAACTGAGTCTTGTAAGCGTCGATCGTCCGTTTCCAACTCCTTGTTAATGTCAGCTTCTTCTAAATCGGACTCGAACAGTCTTTGATTACACGCTGTGTGGACCGCGTCTAATTCCGACATTGGTTTTTAGAAACTGGAACGCCACGATCTTCTCTTCATTTGTGCAGTCGCTCGCCATCTTTGCTGTAAAGGCATTCAATGCCTTCGTGAAGGCCCTCCGGAGAGCTTTTCTTTGTTTCTTGACGGCCTCCATGTCCGCACTCGTTCGCACAACGTCGAATCCGCAAAATTGTTCTCGATCTTTCTGCGAGTCCTGTCATGGTCGCCAGATGTTTTAAATACACCTCGCACAGAAAGATAGGGATATCGCAATAACTAATACAGTCCGCGCTGAATACTAGAATAAATGTCTTTATTGCTAAACTCTTTTGAAGATCGACAAGGGAGCAAGCCCGTCCGTTCACTATCGTGGCTTTCGAGCGACTGCCCCCGCTTCTCCCCGTTCTACTGGGCCGATCTCAGCTAAACATAGGACGATCGCGAGCTCGGCCTTGCCTCCTGTACTTTTCCAGGACAGATTTCCTTGAAGTCCACTCCCCTCAGCTGCGCCAACCGCTCGGGAGTTAGGACTGCATCGAGGTACTTCTCCATAAAGAGCCTCTGAAGGAGAGATTGACAAACTGATTACGTGACCGCGCCTTAACGCTTCCGTCGAATCAAAAGAGATCGCGGTCTCTCTATCTGTTTAGTGAGCTTCTGAGAGATAGAGAGTGTTAAGAAATTAGGTTATTACAAAGAAAGATCTCGAAACCGTTTCAAGCAACCTATAAACACATGTTTTCGACCGACCCCTTTCAGACTCATGCGTCATTTCTTTCCGAATTTCACACGTCTGTCTCTTCCGGCACGTTCATGTTCAAACATGCATAATTGCAAACGGCTGACCTCAAGGTACTGTCACAAAAACCGGTGCGGGGCCCCCCTCGCTTCGCAAAAGACTTTCCCCACCGCTACTACCTAAGTTTCCACTGCCCTTCTGACTTTCATTGGCACGCGTCAAATCACTCGACATCTCCTTAAACCAATAAAATATCGGAAGAAAAGCTACGTAATACGGTCAGAGTGGGGACCGCGTTCGAAAAGACACGTTTGACATTCATTAGGTAGTCTGCCGAATGCTTTGAGATAGTTTAGATGTAACTACTGTTCGACTTTTCTCTCTGCGATTCTACACAAGAGTGAGCGCAACTGCGATTTCCATCGAAAGCGATAACGCGAGTTTATATGTAAAAAAAACCAAATCTTGAGTACAATTAGCGAACTAAGTGTGATTCTACAAGTGTGGAGATTGCATCAACTCAGCCGCTCAACGTTGAACAACACGCAGTTCAGGCCATTCAGACGACCAGCCGCGGACCTGCGGACGTGTCGCCCTTTCGGGCTGTGTTGGGAATCTCCGGCCATTCACACGCTCTATCCCAAGGAACCTCGAAAGCGTATTTGCTAAGTGTCACTCATTTCCAACCAAAGAAATCAAGCTACCAAAACTCAGGTCTTGGTCATACCAAGTTCTCTCTGCTGAAAAACAAGTAAGGCTATCGGGCGTTTGCAGATCCGAGATTCTCAGCGTTCTAAGGCCCTCTTTGAGAACGATTCGCCTTCAGGACCAGATCTTGCAAACCAAAGATAGCAACTGTCACATAACAGTTTTACTTCTTATGATCCGGAGAACCGTGAAGTGTAACTCACAGAACATTAGAATCGTTACATTCTAAGGCCCTCTTTAAGACCGATTCGTCTTTAGAATTAAGACTTCGCTTTTCAAACGGAGAACCGTAAATTGTAATTCAACGAACATAAGAATCATTACAGTCTAAGGCCTTCTTTAAGATCGATTCGCCTTTAGAATTAAGACGTCGCTTTTCAAAAAAAAACACTAAGCTGTATCACATTTTCCAATTACAATTGTATCGCCAAATTCATATTATTGTCTGTTAAATAATTTAAATATAGTTTTCCTCTTTTTTTTATCTCGAGGTGATTTTGTCTTGTTTTCCTTTGTCCGCACGCCGGGACCCTTTCTTTTTTTTTCTCTTTCTTTTCAATTCAACGCAGCTACCTGCCGCTTTAACAGAGAGAGAAAGAGAGAGAGAGAAACTAATCACGTGACCGCGTGCTTAAGGGGGGATCCTGCTTTAGAAGATTCAAAAAATCGATTTTTTATTGCTTAAATCTATACCTAATATATCTAAGAATATGTACCCAAAGTTATAAAGGCTAATTCGCAATATTTTCAAAGATACATCACTGAAAGCGGTGGGGCGTCGAGCAGGTATACGAGCGCTCGGGCAGACTGGAGCGCGCGCGCCCCTCCCCTCGATCTACTACGAATTTTATAATTGAAAATATTTAACGGT